>NC_137055.1:31376504-31412721 GCF_032717465.1 Coenobita brevimanus
GATAATTTACCATAGAAACATCACCATTTCTTCATAATAAAATGATTCAGTCCAAAGATCTCTTTCATTTGAACCTTTATTTCTCGAATTGGTTGTCGTTGTGTAATCTTTCTGAGCTGTTGCATTACAATATCTATCCAGAAAGGTTCCACCAATCGGACAATTGACCGCCATATATTATCGGAATACTCTGGAAGCGGGTATCACTCTTGGCAGAGCAACAGCCGAGACCTCGCAGATACTTCCTTCTTCATCCTCAAATCTTTTACGAATTCTACTGTATTCAGAAATTCCTTGCGTTTGTGGCGTGGACCGGTTTTCTCTCATCACAAGTGAGCTTTAAAAAAAGAAAAAAATTAATGAGTTCAGTTATGGATGGTAAATCCTCAGATACTACTATAGGGAAAAAACGGAAATTGTGTCTAGAAAGCACTTCTCAATTGAAAATCCAAAAAATTATGGATAAGGTAGATACTATGGAAAAAGAAGAAGAAGATGGGATTGAAAATGAAAATATTGAAGAAAGTGATATAGAAATAATTTCTGAAAGTGATGATGGAGATACTGAAAGTGACATAGAAGTTATTTTGGATGATGACTCTGATGATCAAGCTATTGATGATGAACAATGGTTAAATGTGACTGATAGTTTTCTTGAATGACTAACCCTTTAGCGGGCAGCCAACTGCCAACCAGATAGGTCAGCATACGACTACACCAATGCACGGAGTGTTGATATTTCAACCAAAACACCTTTTTCAACTCTTCGGACTAGAGTGGTGGTGCCGCCGCTAGAAAGAGTTTTTGAGCTGCCGCATTACAGAAAGGCTCCACCGATTGGACAAAAAGTAGTAGTTGTTACTTTAACTGCTGGTGCTGATGGAAGTTTGGAGAATGTTTCTGTGCTGGGGGACTTTGTCGTTGTGGTAGGTAATATCACTCTTAGCAGAGCAACGACGTAGACCCCGAAGGTACACCTCCTTCTTCTTTCTTAAACCCTATGATAATCAGAGATTCTTTGCATCTGTGGCAGACTTTCAACATGTTCCATTCGTCGACGAGAGTGAAGTTTGTCGGACCGGCTCCTCTCTCTTTCATCACTCTGGCCTCCCCTCCCAGTGCAAGAAAACGTACGCTACTTTGAAGGGTTTCTTAGTATCTCCCAAAACCTTGTTTAGAGTCTTTCTGATTAGACAGTAGACTCGAAATGATCCAAAAAATAAAAGTCACCCGCTAAAGGGTTGAAAGGCATTTATGATCCCCCAAAAAAGTCTACTTTGTAGTAGTGATCTACAGTAAGATGTAAAATAAAAAATATTCAAAAACCAACTTTATTGATAATAACCTAATATAGCCACTAAAGGATGCGAAATATAAAAAACAACTTTATTGATAACAATCCGATATAGCCACTTGCTCGTTAAAGGGTTGAAAGGCATTTATGATTCCCAAAAAGTCTATTGTCTATAATAAGATTTAAAATAAAAAATATTCAAAAACCAACTTTATTGATAATAACCTAATATAGCCACTTGCCTATTAAAGGGTTAAAATTTCTCTTTGTCTCGGGGTTTATGTATAATTATATAGTAGTATGACTATCTTTGTCTAAATGGTATAGTAGAATTTGTTTCTAATAAACTTCAACTATTCATTTAATTTCTGGTATTATTGAAGTTTGAAATGGGGCAATAATGTCGTTGTGAAGATCATTTTTTTAGCAGAGCAACGACAGATACCCTCTCCTGTAGCAACCTGAACTTTATTACAACCTGAGCCATAAATTAACCTAATCAGTTATGGGGTATAGGCCACTTACCCGTTAAAGGGTTAAAAATAGATAGACTATCTATAAAATAAAATAAAAATATTTCACTCCAGTATATTTTTGTCAATTTATAAAGTTCTGGGCAATGTTGGCTTTTTCTGAATTATAGTCTTCATAAAAGCTTAAATTTTATATAATTTATTTGAAAACCGGATACAAAAGGGTATATAAATTTTTACAATCTTTCACAGATAATAACAATGGACCTTATTAGACCTGATACCTCTTGTGAGAAATGTTTTAATATTTTGACAGATAAATATAAATTTTCAAATAAAAGTCAAGGATATCTCCTTTTTGCTATATATGAAAATACTTTGGAATGTAGTAAAGAAAACATTATAGAGAGACTAAATAACAATCTCAAAAGGATAATTTCTTTAAAGAGAGATGGTGACATGAGAAAAAACCTTTTTGAATCAATGATAAGTGAAAATCCGAAAGAAGAAGAGGAAAAAGAAAATCTTCCAATTCCTAATAAAAAAGAGAAAGAGTCTTGTTTCGGAATATGTTTAAAAGAAGGAGAAAATACGACTGATTGTGTATTTTTCCCAATCTCAGTTGAAGTAACAACATTCGAAAATAGATGGCGTGGTTATGAGTATTTGATATTTGGAGCAGAACGCATTCTTTGTAATGAAGAAATTGATACTGAACCATATATTAATCATAAAGATGGAAGAATTCATTTTCTTCAGTTTATTAAAACTGAAAGAGTTAAAAATTCTGTTGATAGTGTATATGCGGCAGGTAAACTCAATATGAAAGAATATAATGAGAATCTCTCAATGGCATTAATATTTTCTATAAAAAACTCTATCTTTTGGGAAGATTTTTCATTATCTGATCTTTATGTACAAACAGTCTCTTCTGAAAGAAATGATAAAGATTTTAAAAATATGATTATTAGTCGAGATATTATTCTTCACTTAAAATATATATATAATTGTATGTGTAATTATATGGAACAAGAATATAATATTTATTCTACAATAGATTATTTAAAAAATAAGTTTGATGTAACTGATACTTCTTTTTCATTAAATTTAAATGAAAAAGTAATTGAAGAAGTTAGGTATATGCTGCCATTCCGTTCCTCTAACCCATTTCCTAGTAGTGCTATAGAAATGTGTTTCAAGTCATTGAAAGATAAAAAATTACCCCAATAAATATCCAGAAAAAAAAAGCTTAAAACTCAAAAGAGAGAAAAAATATAAACTATTTTTTATTAACTACTATGTGGAAGGGGGCCGAGGTGGGGGGGGCCGCCACCCCCCCCCAAATAGTATTAAAAAAAAAAATAGTTAAATAGATATTTGAGTTTTAAACTTTTTTTTTCTGGGAAGAATAATTAAAAAAATAAAGAGTTTAATTATCCTTAACCCTTTAGCGGGTAAGTGGCTATATAAGGTTATTATCAATAAAGTTGGTTTTTAAATATTTTTTATTTTACATCTTACTATAGAAAATTAATATTTTGCATCCTTTAGCTGGCAAGTGGCTATATTAGGTTATTATCAATAAAGTTGGTTTTGCATCTTATGGTAGATCACTACTACATAGTAGACTTTTTGGTGGATTATCAATCCTTTAGCGGGCGACTTTTTGAATCATAAATGTTTTTTAAACCTATTGAGGAAAAAAAATTTACTAGATAAATGAGACAGACCTTCCCTTCTCAATTATCAGCTAGGCTAGGCTAGGCCATAAGGTCCTCCAAGACCAAACGATACTATAAGAATATTAAATGTTCCCTGGGCAAAATACTGTTGGACTCGAAGAATGTCACTCCTCTCTTCGAAAAGAGATGTCTGGCCATCTCTCGGATGGCCATCAGCTGTGCAGTGCGATGATAGAAGATCTACTCCAAAGACAACGACGAGCTACCTGAAAACTTCCAAACTTCCAGCTCCATCCCAGCACCAGCAACTACAACATAGTCCGAGGAGTTAAGGTTCAAATGAAAGAGGTGTTTATATTATTGTAACAACCCAACACTAACTACTACTACTACTCCGTGCATTTATGATAAAGGTGTAGTCGTATGACCATATGGTCGTATATAACACTGAGGCGAGTTTATACAGCCACTAAGAGGATAATGGAGAATATCTTTGCTTGCTATAATTTACTAGAGTATGATTTACCCGAAGGAAAAAAAATAAGTCCAAATTTTGATAATATGATTGAAGATATCATAAAATTTCAGAAATTATGGAAAACTAATGAGAAATTAGTAGATAAAGTGAAAGTAAAAAAAGCTAAGAAAAAAATGGTAGAAAAATTCATTCATAATATAATTATTAATGAAAAAATTGCAATCCAAGATTATAAAACTACACAAAAGATAATTGATAATTTTGAAGGAGCCCTTTCTACTGAGAATAAGAAATTCTATAAGATTCCTGGTGAGCTGGAAACCAAGAATTTATACAAAGCATGGTTAAAACTAATGGAAATGGATGAGAAAGAAAAACAACGAAATCCATCAAATTTGGGATTTTTAGAAATTAGAAAATACATTATTGATATTCATAAAATTCTAATGACTGGAGTAATTGATGAGAAAATTATGACCCCCCCCGGGAATATTTAGTACTTTTGATAGAGTAGCCGAATATAAGGGTGAAATTCATAAATACCCAAGAAAGGGAAGTCAAGAAGAATGGGAAACAGAGATTTGGACTTGTCTGGACCAGTATAATAGTTTTATTATAAACATGAAGAAAAACATTGAAGAAAAAAAAGGTGTAGAGGGTATCTTTAGGTGTGCCGCATGGCTTCTAGTTAAACTGGTTTCGTTGCATCCCTTTAGTGATGGAAATGGCCGCCTTAGTAGATTGTTGGCAAGTTATTCTCTTAATTTAATTACACCATTTCCATCTCCAATAAGTAAAAATCGAGAAGATTTTATTGATGCACTTATCAATGCACGTAAATCTTTTCCAAGTCATATTACTGGTATGATGATTGAATCAAATTGGTGGGCGTGGATGGAATTTTTAAATATGCTAGGAATCTCCTATTAGAATTTTTCTTTCTAGTTGTAAGAAAATGGTTTTCAAACTCTAGGCTAAATAAAAAAATATTTTCCGTTTTTAGGTGATATTTCTTAACCTTCAACCAGGTTGAAAATATTTTTCATCTCAGTGACCATCGCATCTCTTTTACTTATATAGTCTACTGGTGTTTATTTCTTTTTTTGATAATAAAATTCAACAAAAAACACTTCTTTTATTCCAACCTAATTCCTTAACCCTTTAGCGGACAAGTGGCTATATCAGGTTATTATCAATAAAGTTGGTTTTTTAATATTTTTTATTTTACATTTTATTATAGACAATTAGACAGTAGACTTTTTTGGGAATAGCGGACAAGTGGTTATATCGGATTGTTATCAATAAAGAAGGTGGTGTACCTTCGGGTAAAAAACAATCCAAAACTAACTACTACTACTACTATCACTACTTTATATATTTATGACAAAGGTGTAGTAGTATGACCATATGGTCGTATATAACACTGAGGCGAAAAGGCTGCCCGCTAAAGGGTTAATAATATTTTGTAATAACTATTTTTTATTTGTTCCTAAAATTAGTAGATATGGAAGATTCTCTGGAACGGGCCGGTGGGAGTAACATCCAAGAGGAACCCCTAGATCTTACTACACAAGAAAACCATAATAATAAGGAATATAGAGAAAAGCATAAGAATACTTATTTGGGTAAAAATATATTTAGGTTTTATAAGTTGAAATTAGAAAAGAGTGAAAAATTATCAGAATGTCCAGAGGTTTCTACTAATTCTGTGAACCTTATTATGGCCACCCATTCTCAAGAGAAGCCGTATAAATGCGGTGATGGAGCTATTTTAAAAAAACATGAGATGATACATACTTGTGAATACTGTGAGAAGACTTTCTCATATAAATCGATCCTAAGAATTCATATGCGGACTCATACAGGGGAAAAGCCGTTCATTTGTGAATACTGTAAGAAGGATTTCTCATTAAAATCGAACCTAACAGTACATAAACGCATTCATACGGGGGAAAAACCCTTTTCTTGTAAATATTGTGAGAAGACTTTTTCGAAAAAATACAACCTAAAAACTCACATACGTACTCATACAGGAGAAAAACCGTTTACCTGTGAATATTGTAGTAAAAGATTTCTCATTAAAATCGAACCTAACAGTACATAAACGCATTCATACAGGAGAAAAACCGTCTACCTGTGAATACTGTAGCAAAAAATTCAACATGAAAGAAACAATGAAAAAACATAAACGTATTCATACAGGAGAAAAACCGTTTACCTGTCGAAACTGTAGTAAAACATTCAGGGAGAAAGAACACATAAAATCTCATGAACGTACTCATACGGGGAAAAGGCCGTTTGTTTGTGAATACTGTGCGAAGAGTTTCTCATTAAAATCGAACCTAATAAGACACACATGTACTTATACAGGAGAGTAAAAAGAATAGAAATCCATACGAGGGGAAAAACGTTTGTCTGAATACTGTTAAAAGGCTGTTTGTTTGTGAATATTATCAGAAGATTTTCTCAGATAACACATACATATTCAAAGGGTAAATATAATAAGGGGAGGGAGGGGAAACATTTGCTAGGAAATTTTTTTTTAGTGTAAGAGAAGGAAATATAAACCCTAAGGAATCATATAAGTATTTATTTATATGAGAAAGGTATAAGAATGTTGCCTGCAGTCAAGCTCTACCGATCGGACAAGTGGCCGAACAACGGTGGAGGTTCATCCTTCTTCTTCGTCCTCATACTAAAATAAATAATATTTAAAAAATTTATTTTATTTAACAATACTGCTATTTTAGTAACTATTTATAATAACTCTTTTTTTTCTTTTTTAAAATTAATAGACATGGAAGGTTCTCTGGAACAGGCCAATGGGAGTAATATCCAAGAGGAACCTTTGGATCTCAGTACAAAAAAAAATTATACTTATGATGAAAAATCTTTGTTGAAGAATATTCATTTCGATAAAAACATATTTAAATGTTATAAGTTAAAAATGAAAAAGAGTGAAAACTTACCGGAATGCTCGAAGGTTTTTACTAATTCTGTGGACCTAAGTGAGAAGACTTTCTCACACACACGCACCCATACAGGAGAAAAACCAGTTACCTATGAATACTGTAGTAAAACATTCAAACAGAAAAGAGACGTGGAAGATCATAAGCTCATCCATACAGGGGAAAAACCGTTTACCTGCGGATACTGTAGTAAAACATTCAGGCGGAAAAGAGACATGGAAGTTCATAAGCGCATTCATACTGGGGAAAAACCGTTTATCTGTGGATACTGTAGTAAAACATTCAGGCAGAAAGGACATATAGAAATTCATAAACGTATTCATACGGGAGAAAAACCATTTATCTGTAAATATTGTCAGAAAACTTTCTCGGATAAATCGAGCCTAAAATGTCATATACGCACTCATACAGGGGAAAAACCATTTACCTGTGGATACTGTAGTAAAACATTCAGGCAGAAAGGATATATGAAAATCCATAAACGCATTCATACGGGGGAAAAACCGTTTGTCTGTGAATGCTGTCAAAAGACTTTCTCAGATAAATCAAACCTAAGGACTCATAAACGCATTCATACATGAAAGAACCCTTTAGCTGGCAAGTGGCTATATAAGGTTATTATCAATAAAGTTGGTTTTTGAATATTTTTTATTTTACATGGATTATCAACCTTTTAGCGGGCGACTTTTTGGATAATAAATGCTTTTTAAACCTATTGAGGAAAAAAAATTAGTACTAGACTCTAGACACATTCGTAAACAAGGTTTTGGGAGACACTAAGAAACCATTCAACGTAGCGTACGGTTCAGCCAAGTTTTCCTGTACTGGGAGGGGGGAAGAAGGAGGAGGTGTACTACCTTCGGGGTCTACGTCGTTGCTCTGCCTACTAAAACGACAAAGTCCTCCAGCACAGAAACATTCTCCAAACTTCCAGCAACAACAACAATTACTAGTTTTTGTCCAATCGGTGGAGCCTTTCTGGATAGAGACTGTAATGTGGCAGCCAATATTGCTCAAAAACTCTTTCTAGCGGCGGCACCGTCCACCACCACTCTAGTCCGAGGAGTTAAGGTTCAAATGAAAGAGGTGTTTATATTATTGTAACAACCCAACACTAACTACTACTACTACTCCGTGCATTTATGATAAAGGTGTAGTCGTATGACCATATGGTCGTATATAACACTGAGGCGAAAAGGCAATTGCTGACCTATCTGGTTGGCAGTTGGCTGCCCGCTAAAGGGTTAACTCCGAGGTTAACAATCATTTGGAATTTTTCTAATAACTATTTTTTTTTTTCAATAGATCTAATAAAAATGGAAACTAGAAGTGATAATCAGGTACTGGTATCATATAATCCTTTGCAAGAAATCGAAGAGGAGTCTCCCTCTCAAGATAAAAATCACAGTATTTATATAAAGGAATGTGAAGAAGCCGCTGATAAAGTGTCACAATATGTATTATATCAAAAGAGAGAAAATAAACTATCGGATCTGCTTCATTTATTTGGTCATAGCGCTTCGTGTCCGTCTCCAATGTGTTCCTCTATCTGCCGGATATTCTGTCGTATTCGGCACCATCTGAAAGAGAAGAAAGAACATAAATGTAAAGTGCTAATTATATACACCGCACTATATAGGGCTTGGTGTAAAACCTATGAAAGTAATAAAAGAAAATTGGTTGAAGATCTCTATGTCTGCGATCAATGTGATCTTTTCTTCGTCAGCAAATCCTCATTAGATATTCATAAGAACAACGCCCATACAATCACACATTGTGATGAGAGGCTCCATAGATGTGACCGATGTGATAAATTCTTCAAAAATAAAGAGGGGCTAAGGCGGCACAAAAAAAGACATGACGATGAGAGGCTCCATAGATGTGACCGATGTGATAAATTCTTCAAAAATAAAGAGGGGCTAAGGCTGCACAAAAAAATACATGACGATGAGAGGCTCCATAGATGTGACCGATGTGATAAATTCTTCAAAAATAAAGAGGGGCTAAGGCGGCACAAAAAAAGACATGACGATGAGAGGCTCCATAGATGTGACCGATGTGATAAATTCTTCAAAAATAAAGAGGGGCTAAGGCGGCATCTAAAAAACACACACCGATGAAAAAAAAAACAAAAACAATTTGCCTGTAAATTCTGTGACAAAACATTTCATCAGAAAGTACATTTGATAAAGAAAAACCATTTATGTGTTTTCAATGCAATCACAGTTTTCGAACCCAGACGGCTCTTTCAAGCTATTATCCATCACACAGCAATCAGAGACCCTTTACCTGTGATCAGTGTGAAAGAAAATATAAGAGAAAGTCAGCTTTGAAATGTCATGGCTGTATCAGGTTATTATCAATAAAGTTGGTTTTTGAATATTTTTTATTTTACATCTTACTATAGACAATTAATATTTCGCATCCTTTAATTGGCAATTGGCTATTATAAATAAAGTTAGTTTTTAAATATTTTATATTTTAAATCTTACTGTAGATTACTATTATATAGTAGACTTTTTTGGGGGCTCATAAATGCCTTTTAACCCTTTAGTGGCCGACTTTTTGTATTTTTTGGATCATAAATGCCTTTTAAACCTTCTTATTAAAAAAGCAATTATACTGTAAAATTAAAAAAAATACATCTACACACAAATGGAAAGGGGGGGAAGAGATATAATATTAGTTTCCATTGGCTCAAGGTTTTTATCCTCACTCTTCTGACTACGATTTCGTTGTTTTTTCTTGTAGTTTCTTCGATTAGTTAAGTTTTCGGATCGTAGATGTTGACAATGCTGGCATTTCGGGAAGTTCCAGCGAAAGTCATTTTCTCTGAGGAAACTTTCCTTGTCTGGCATAAAGAAGGCCAAGGGCGATTCATCTTTCTGTGGATTCGCCACATTGGAAGGTAGCAGCTGTGATGAGATTTCTGGGGTGGAAGACAACTCTTCTATGTATTTCCATCCAAAAATAACAAATCCCAGAAGAACAGCAAATATACTCATCACCAACACACATAACACAATCTTGAAAAGAAAAGAAAAAAGAGAGTTGTAATGTATACTGAAACTTCAAAAAACACTACATAGAAAAAATTGCTGATAAACACTGTTTCATATAGGTAGTTCAGAATGTTTTTTGGCGCAAAGAAACAGCGCCAAAAGTGGTAACTGGACGAGAACGCTGAAGTTGGTTACCAGTTAAAGAAACAATAATATTTAGATCTTTGATTACAAAAAAACATCTAGTCGCCAAAATATAGGTAATTGCTAAAAAAAAGTAGCTAAGCTAGATCAAAAGTCTCCAAATCTAAAAACAAAACTAAGTTGACAACAAACTATTTTAATTTTTTCGATCTAAATGCTTTTTTTTTTAATCTATCAGAGTTGTCTACTAAAAAGTTAATATCTTACCTCTAAAAATAAATGAAGAAAAAATAATAGAGACGAAAACATCCGGACGAGGTAAGGGGAGGAGTAGGAGTTGACGGACGAAGAGGTGTGCACTCAATGTGAAGGCTGGATTTAAGAGGTATATATATATGAAGCTTCACGTCATAGAAAGCAGAGGGGTTTCCATCTTTTACCATCCACAGGATTATATACAACCATCTAGTGTTTATCCAAAAAATTGCCACCAATCGAACAAGTGGCTGCCAATGTTGTTGGAAGTTTAGGGCGGAGCAACAATGTTCCTTTGAAAAATAACTCTTTGGCATAGCAACGACACAGCCCCCACACAACCTGTAGCAACTCTACTGACCATCAGCTTCAGAAGGGAAGCCGGTCCTGCAAGATTAACCCTTTAGCGGGCAGCCAACTGCCAACCAGATAGGTCAGCAAGGGCCTTTTCGCCGGAATATTTAAACTTGTGAGTACAAAATTTTTATAGTCACTTTCCATCTAAAGGATTAAAAATAATTTCTAAAGAATTTTTAATAATTGTTTGTAATAACTATCTTTTCTTTGTTTCAGAAATTAATAGATATGGAAGATTCTCTGGAACAGACTAGTAGAAGTAACATCCAAGAGGAACCCCTTAATCTCAGTACAAAAAAAAAGTATAATTATGACGAATACGGCATTAAAAAATCTTTTTGAAGATACAAACAATTTCTGGAATGCTCGAAGGTTTCTACTAATTCTGTGGACACCCGCATAAATATGATTAGTGCTTGTTTAAAAAGATGATACATACTCAAGAAAAACCGTTTACCTGTGAATACTGTAGTAAAACTTTTAGGCAGAAATACAACATGGAAATTAATAAAAAGACTCAGACAGAAGAAAGTGAATATTGTGAGAATTTTCTTGACTAAATTGAAACTAGAAAAACCGTTTACCTATGGATACTGTAGTAAACCATTCAGCCGAAAAATAAATATGGAAGTTCAAAGACCATTTCTCTGTAAATATTGTGAGAAGACTTTCTCGGTAAAATCGAGCCTAATAAAACACATTCGCACTCATACAGGAGAAAGGCCGTTTACCTGTGGATATTGTGAGAAGACATTCTCAGAGAAATCGATCCTAAGAACACACATACGCACCCACACGGGAGAAAAACCGTTTACCTGTGGATACTGTAGTAAACCATTCAGCCGAAAAATAAATATGGAAGTTCAAAGACCATTTCTCTGTAAATATTGTGAGAAGACTTTCTCGGTAAAATCGAGCCTAATAAGACACATTCGCACTCATACAGGAGAAAGGCCGTTTCCCTGTGGACATTGTGAGAAGACATTCTCAGAGAAATCGATCCTAAGAACACACATACGCACCCACACGGGAGAAAAACCGTTTACCTGTGGATACTGTAGTAAACCATTCAGCCGAAAAATAAATATGGAAGTTCATAAACGCACTCATACAGGGGAAAAGCCATTTGTCTGTGAATATTGCGAGAAGACTTTCTCGGTAAAATCGAGCCTAATAAGACACATTCGCACTCATACAGGAGAAAGGCCGTTTCCCTGTGGACATTGTGAGAAGACATTCTCAGAGAAATCGATCCTAAGAACACACATACGCACCCACACGGGAGAAAAACCGTTTGCCTGTGGATACTGTAGTAAACCATTCAGCCGAAAAATAAATATGGAAGTTCATAAACGCACTCATACAGGGGAAAAGCCATTTGTCTGTGAATATTGCGAGAAGACTTTCTCCGTAAAATCGAGCCTAATAAGACACATTCGCACTCATACAGGAGAAAGGCCGTTTACCTGTGGACATTGTGAGAAGACATTCTCAGAGAAATCGATCCTAAGAACACACATACGCATCCATACGGGAGAAAAACCATTTACCTGTGGATACTGTAGTAAAACATTCAGGCAAAAAACACAAGCAAACGTTCATAAGCGCATCCATACAGGGGAAAAACCACATACTTGTAAATATTGTAACAATACCTTCTCCAGAAAAAGGCAGATGAGAAAGCATGAATTAATTCATTTGAGTGGTAGGTAAAAAATAATCATGGAAATTCTCGATATACACACTTATAAGAGAAGATTCCAATACAAACTCATATAGGAGAAAACTTGTTTGTCTATAAAAAAATATTTAACCTTCTTAGAAGAAATGTAGTAAGAAATTTAAATATAAAATAATTTTTAGTTCCTATCTTTTGAAATTGGTTGAAAATAAGGGAAGAAGAAAATACTATTATTAGAATTTCTTTTTCATTTTTAGTGGGCAACCAGTGGAGCGCATTGTGAGCAACTCTGGAGATCTAGCAGATGGTTCCAAACTGAAAAGGTAATTATATATAATTGTCTAAAGTGATATCAACTTTATACAGTCACTATAGATTGAAAAAAATATTTCTGAAGAATTTTTAATAATCGTTTTTCTTTGTTTCTGAAATTAATAGACATGGAGGCTTCTCTGGAACAGGGCAGTGGGAGTAACATCCAAGAGGAACCCCTAGATCTCAGTACAAAAAAAAACTGTAATTGTGATGAATGCAGTATTGAAAAATCTTCTTTGGAAATGCATAAGAAAAATATATTCAAGTATCATAAGTTTAAAATGAAAAAATATAATTCTATGGACCTAGTAGTAGACAAGCCGCATAAATGCAACAAATGCGATCGGTGCTTCAAAGAAAAAAGCAATCTAAAAAGACACGAGATGATACACACCGAAGAAAAACCATTTACCTGTGAATGTTGTAATAAAACATTTAGGCAAAAAGGAAACATGAAAATTCATGAACGTATTCATACAGGGGAAAAACCATTTGTCTGTGAATATTGTGAGAAGGTTTTCTCGACAAAATCGAGCCTAATAAGACACATACGCACTCATACAGGAGAGAAGCCGTTTGTCTGTCAATACTGTGAAAAGAGTTTCTCACATAAATCGAGCCTAAAAATTCATTTACGCACTCATACGGGGGAAAAGCCATTTACATGTGAATGCTGTAATAAGACCTTCTCGGCAAAATCGAGCCTAATAAGTCACATTCGCACTCATACAGGGGAAAGGTCGTTTACCTGTGGACATTGTGAGAAGACATTCTCAAATAAATTGATCCTAAGAACACACATACGCACCCATACGGGAGAAAAACCATTTACCTGTGGATACTGTAGTAAAACATTCAGGCAAAAAACACAAGCAAACTTTCATAAGCGCATCCATACAGGGGAAAAGCCATTTGTCTGTAAATATTGCGAGAAGACTTTCTCGTTAAAATCGAGCCTAATAAAACACATTCGCACTCATACAGGAGAAAGGCCGTTTACCTGTGGACATTGTGAGAAGACATTCTCAGAGAAATCGACCCTAAGAACACACATATACGTTCATACCGAGGAAAAACCCTTTTCCTGTGGATACTGTAATAAAACATTCAGGCAAAAAACACAAGCAAACGTTCATGAACGCATCCATACAGGGGAAAAACCATATACTTGTAAATATTGTAACAATACCTTCTCTAGAAAAAGCCAGATGAGAAAGCATGAATTAATTCATTTGTAAAAAAATAATTATGGTTTCTCGATATACACACTTATAAGAGAAGACTCGAATACAAACTCATATAGGAGAAAACCCGTTTGTCCATGAAAAAAATATTTAACCTTCTTAGTAAATATAAAATAATTTTTAGTTCCTATCTTTTGAAATTGGTTGAAAATAAGGGAAGAAGAAAATACTATTATTAGAATTTCTTTTTCATTTTTAGTGGGCAACCAGTGGAGCGCATTGTGAGCAACTCTGGAGATCTAGCAGATGGTTCCAAACTGAAAAGGTAATTATATATAATTGTCTAAAGTGATATCAACTTTATACAGTCACTATAGATTGAAAAAAATATTTCTGAAGAATTTTTAATAATCGTTTTTCTTTGTTTCTGAAATTAATAGACATGGAGGCTTCTATGGAACAGGGCAGTGGGAGTAACATCCAAGAGGAACCCCTAGATCTCAGTACAAAAAAAAACTGTAATTGTGATGAATGCAGTATTGAAAAATCTTCTTTGGAAATGCATAAGAAAAATATATTCAAGTATCATAAGTTTAAAATGAAAAAAAATACTCATTGCCACGACAAGCCGCATAAATGCAACAAATGCGATCGGTGCTTCAAAGAAAAAGGCAATCTAAAAAGACACGAGATGATACACACCGAAGAAAAACCATTTACCTGTGAATGTTGTAATAAAAAATTTAGGCAAAAAGGAAACATGAAAATTCATGAACGTATTCATAGAGGGGAAAAACCATTTGTCTGTGAATATTGTGAGAAGGTTTTCTCGACAAAATCGAGCCTAATAAGACACATACGCACTCATACAGGAGAAAAGCCGTTTGTCTGTCAATACTGTGAAAAGAGTTTCTCACATGAATTGAGCCTAAAAATTCATTTACGCACTCATACGGGGGAAAAGCCATTTACATGTGAATACTGTAAGAAGAATTTCTCGGATAAATCAAACTTGACAATTCATATGCGTACTCATACAGGAGAGAAGCCGTTTGTCTGTCAATACTGTGAAAAGAGTTTCTCACATAAATCGAGGCTAAAAATTCATTTACGCACTCATACGGGGGAAAAGCCATTTACATGTGAATGCTGTAATAAGACTTTCTCGGCAAAATCGAACCTAATAAGTCACATTCATATGCGTACTCATACAGGGGAAAGGTCGTTTACCTGTGGACATTGTGAGAAGACATTCTCAAATAAATTGATCCTAAGAACACACATACGCACCCATACGGGAGAAAAACCATTTACCTGTGGATACTGTAGTAAAACATTCAGGCAAAAAACACAAGCAAACTTTCATAAGCGCATCCATACAGGGGAAAAGCCATTTGTCTGTAAATATTGCGAGAAGACTTTCTCGTTAAAATCGAGCCTAATAAAACACATTCGCACTCATACAGGAGAAAGGCCGTTTACCTGTGGACATTGTGAGAAGACATTCTCAGAGAAATCGACCCTAAGAACACACATATACGTTCATACCGGGGAAAAACCCTTTTCCTGTGGATACTGTAATAAAACATTCAGACAAAAAACACAAGCAAACGTTCATGAACGTATCCATACAGGGGAAAAACCATATACTTGTAAATAATGTAACAAATAATTTTTAGTTCCTATCTTTTGTAATTGGATGAAAATAAGGGAAGAAGAAAATACTATTATTAGAATTTCTTTTTCATTTGTAGTGGGCAACCAGTGGAGCGCATTGTGAGCAACTCTGGAGATCTAGCAGATGGTTCCAAACCGAAAAGGTAATTATATATAATTGTCTAAGGTGACATTAAAAAAATCACTAAAGATTGAAAAAAGTATTTCTGAAGAATTTTTAATAATCGTTTTTCTTTGTTTCTGAAATTAATAGACATGGAGGCTTCTCTGGAACAGGGCAGTGGGAGTAACATCCAAGAGGAACCCCTAGATCTCAGTAGAAAAAAAAACTATAATTGTGATGAATGCAGTATTGAAAACTCTTCTTTGGAAATGCATAAGAAAAATATATTCATGTATCATAAGTTAAAAATGAAAAAATATACTCATTGCCACGACAAGCCGCATAAATGCAACAAATGCGATCGGTGCTTCAAAAAAAAAACCGTTCTAAAAAGAAACGAGATGATACACACTGAAGAAAAACCATTTACCTGTGGACATTGTAATAAAACATTTAGGCAAAAAGGAAACATGAAAATTCATGAACGTATTCATACAGGGGAAAAACCATTTGTCTGTGAATACTGTGAGAAGGTTTTCTCGAGAAAAAGAAATCTAATAAGGCACATACGCACTCATACAGGAGAAAAGCCGTTTGTCTGTCAATACTGTGAGAAGACTTTCTCGGCAAAATCGACCCTAATAAAACACATTCGCACTCATACAGGAGAAAGGCCGTTTATCTGTGGACATTGTGAGAAGACATTCTCAAATAAATCGACCCTAATAACACACATATACATTCATACGGGGGAAAAACCCTTTTCCTGTGGATACTGTAATAAAAGATTCAGGCAAAAAACACAAGCAAACGTTCATGAACGCATCCATACAGGAGAAAGGCCGTTTATCTGTGGACATTGTGAGAAGACATTCTCAAATAAATCGACCCTAATAACACACATATACATTCATACGGGGGAAAAACCCTTTTCCTGTGGATACTGTAATAAAAGATTCAGGCAAAAAACACAAGCAAACGTTCATGAACGCATCCATACAGGGGAAAAACCATATACTTGTAAATATTGTAACAATACCTTCTCTAGAAAAAGCCAGATGAGAAAGCATGAATTAATTCATTTGTAAAAAAATAATTATGGTTTCTCGATATACACACTTATAAGAGAAGAATCGAATACAAATAGGAGAAAACCCGTTTGTCCATGAAAAAAATATTTAACCATCTTAGTAAATATAAAATAATTTTTAGTTCCTATCTTTTGAAATTGGTTGAAAATAAGGGAAGAAGAAAATACTATTATTAGAATTTCTTTTTCATTTTTAGTGGGCAACCAGTGGAGCGCATTGTGAGCAACTCTGGAGATCTAGCAGATGGTTCCAAACTGAAAAGGTAATTATATATAATTGTCTAAAGTGATATCAACTTTATACAGTCACTATAGATTGAAAAAAGTATTTCTGAAGAATTTTTAATAATCGTTTTTCTTTGTTTCTGAAATTAATAGACATGGAGGCTTCTCTGGAACAGGGCAGTGGGAGTAACATCCAAGAGGAACCCCTAGATCTCAGTACAAAAAAAAACTATAATTGTGATGAATGCAGTATTGAAAAATCTTCTTTGGAAATGCATAAGAAAAATATATTCAAGTATCATAAGTTAAAAATGAAAAAATATACTCATTGCCACGAGAAGCCGCATAAATGCAACAAATGCGATCGGTGCTTCAAAAAAAAAAACACTCTAAAAAGACACGAGATGATACACACCGAAGAAAAACCATTTACCTGTGGACATTGTAATAAAACATTTAGGCAAAAAGGAAACATGAAAATTCATGAACGTATTCATACAGGGGAAAAACCATTTGTCTGTGAATACTGTGAGAAGGTTTTCTCGAGAAAAAGAAATCTAATAAGGCACATACGCACTCATACAGGAGAAAAGCCGTTTGTCTGTCAATACTGTGAGAAGACATTCTCAGAGAAATCGACCCTAATAAAACACATACGCACTCATACAGGAGAAACCCTTTATCTGTGGACATTGTGAATAAAAGACATTCTCAAATAAATCGACCCTAATAACACACATGAATACATTCATACAGGAGAAACCCTTTTCCTGTGGACATTGTGAATAAAAGACATTCAGGCAAATAAACACCCTAAGCAACACACATGAACGCATCCATACAGGAGAAAGGGAAAATCCTGTGGATACTGTAATAAAAGATTCTTAGGCAAAAAACACAACACACATAACATTCCATACAGGGGAAAAACCTTTTCCTGTGGATACTGTAAAATATTGTAACAATACGTTCTGAAAAACGCCAGATGAGAAAGCATGAATTAATTCATTTGTAAAATAAATAAAGCATGAATTAATTCATTTGTAAAAAATAATTATGGTTGCTCGATATACACACTTATAAGAGAAGACTCGAATACAAACTCATATAGGAGAAAACCTGTTTGTCCATAAAAAAAATATTTAACCTTCTTAGTAAATATAAAATAATTTTTAGTTCCTATCTTTTGTAATTGGATGAAAATAAGGGAAGAAGAAAATACTATTATTAGAATTTCTTTTTCATTTTTAGTGGGCAACCAGTGGAGCGCATTGTGAGCAACTCTGGAGATCTAGCAGATGGTTCCAAACTGAAAAGGTAATTATATATAATTGTCTAAGGTGATATTAAAAAAATCAACTTTATACAGTGACTAAAGATTGAAAAAAGTATTTCTGAAGAATTTGTAATAATCGTTTTTTCTTTGTTTCTGAAATTAATAGACATGGAGGCTTCTCTGGAACAGGGCAGTGGGAGTAACATCCAAGAGGAACCCTTAGATCTCAGTACAAAAAAAAACTATAATTGTGATGAATGCAGTATTGAAAAATCTTCTTTGGAAATGCATAAGAAAAATATATTCATGTATCATAAGTTAAAAATGAAAAAAAATACTCATTGCCACGACAAGCCGCATAAATGCAACAAATGCGATCGGTGCTTCAAAAAAAAAACCACTCTAAAAAGACACGAGATGATACACACCGAAGAAAAACCATTTATCTGTGAATTTTGTAATAAAAAATTTAGACGGAAATACGATATGAAAATTCATAAACGCTCTCATACAGGGGAAAAGCCATTTGTCTGTGAATATTGTGAGAAGACTTTCTCGACAAAAAGAAATCTAATAAGACACATACGCACTCATACAGGAGAAAAGCCGTTTGTCTGTCAATACTGTGAGAAGAGTTTCTCATATGAATTGAGTCTAAGAAGTCATGTACGCACTCATACGGGAGAAAAGCCATTTACATGTGAATACTGTAAGAAGACTTTCTCGACAAAAAGAAATCTAATAAGACACATACGCACTCATACAGGAGAAAAGCCGTTTGTCTGTCAATACTGTGAGAAGAGTTTTTCACATGAATCGAGCCTAAGAATTCATGTACGCACTCATACGGGGGAAAAGCCATTTACATGTGAATACTGTAATAAGACTTTCTCGGTAAAATCGAACCTAATAAGACACATTCGTACTCATACAGGAGAAAGGCCGTTTATTTTTAGACACACATTTACCTGTGGATATTGTAATAAAACATTTAGGCAAAAAGGAAACATGAAAATTCATGAACGTATTCATACAGGGGAAAAACCATTTGTCTGTGAATACTGTGAGAAGGTTTTCTCGAGAAAAAGAAATCTAAGAATTCATGTACGCACTCATACGGGGGAAAAGCCGTATGTTTGTCAATACTGTGAGAAGACTTTCTCGAGAAAAAGAAATCTAATAAGACACATACGCATTCATACAGGAGAAAAGCCGTTTGTCTGTCAATACTGTGAGAAGAGTTTCTCATATGAATTGAGTCTAAGAAGTCATGTACGCACTCATACGGGGGAAAAGCCATTTATATGTGAATACTGTAAGAAGAATTTCTCGACAAAAGCGAGCCTAATAAGACACATTCGCACTCATACAGGAGAAAGGCCGTTTATTTTTAGACACACATTTACCTGTGGATATTGTAATAAAACATTTAGGCAAAAAGGAAACATGAAAATTCATGAACGTATTCATACAGGGGAAAAACCATTTGTCTGTGAATACTGTGAGAAGACTTTCTCGAGAAAAAGAAATCTAATAAGACACATACGCATTCATACAGGAGAAAAGCCGTTTGTCTGTCAATACTGTGAGAAGAGTTTCTCATATGAATTGAGCCTAAGAATTCATGTACGCACTCATACAGGAGAAAAGCCATTTATATGTGAATACTGTAAGAAGAATTTCTCGACAAAAGCGAGCCTAACAAGACACATTCGCACTCATACAGGAGAAAGGCCGTTTACCTGTGGACATTGTGAGAAGACATTCTCAAATAAATCGACCCTAAGAAGTCACATACGCATTCATATGGGGGAAAAACCCTTTTCCTGTAGATACTGTAATAAAACATTCAGGCAAAAAACACAAGCAAACGTTCATGAACTTATCCATACAAGGGTAGAAAAAGGCAGATGAGAAAGCATGAATTAATTCATTTGTAAAAAATAATCATGGACTTATACACACTTCGAATACAAACTCATATAGGAGAAAACCTATTTGTCTATAAAAAAAATATTTAACCTTAGAAAATATAAAATAATTTTTAGTTCCTATCTTTTGTAATTGGATGAAAATAAGGGAAGAAGAAAATACTATTATTAGAATTTTGTTTTCATTTTTAGTGGGCAACCAGTGGAGCGCATTGTGAGCAACTCTGGAGATCTAGCAGATGGTTCCAAACTGAAAAGGTAATTATAGATAATTGTCTAAGGTGATATAAAAAAAATCAACTTTATACAGTCACTAAAGATTGAAAAAAAATATTTCTGAAGAATTTTTAATAATGATTTTTCTTTGTTTCTGAAATTAATAGACATGGAGGCTTCTCTGGAACAGGGCAGTGGGAGTAACATCCAAGAGGAACCCCTAGATCTCAGTACAAAAAAAAACTATAATTGTGATGAATGTAGTATTGATAAATCTTTGGAAATGCATAAGAAAAATATATTCAAGTATCATAAGTTAAAAATGAAAAAATATACTCATTGCCACGAGAAGCCACATAAATGCAACAAATTCAATCTGTGCTTCAAAGAAAAAACCACTCTAAAAAGACACGAGATGATACAAACCGAAGAAAAACCATTTACCTGTGGATATTGTAATAAAACATTTAGGCAAAAAGTAAACATGAAAATTCATGAACGTATTCATACAGGGGAAAAACTTTTATTCTGTGAATACTGTGAGAAGGTTTTCTCGACAAAAAGAAATCTAATAAGACACATACGCACTCATACAGGAGAAAAGCCGTTTGTCTGTCAATACTGTGAGAAGAGTTTCTCACATAAATCGAGCCTAAAAATTCATATATGGACTCATACAGGAGAAAAACCGTTTGCCTGTCAATACTGTGAGAAGAGTTTCTCAAATGAATGGACCCGAAGAATTCATGTACGCACTCATACGGGGGAAAAGCCATTTACATGTGAATACTGTAAGAAGACTTTCTCGATAAAAGCGAGCCTAATAAGACACATTCGCACTCATACAGGGGAAAAGCCATTTGTCTGTGAATATTGTGAGAAGACTTTCTCGATAAAAAGAAATCTAATAAGACACATACGCACTCATATAGGGGAAAGCCCATTTACATGTGAATACTGTAAGAAGAATTTCTCGGATAAGTCAAACCTGACAATTCATATGCGTACTCATACAGGAGAAAAACCGTTTGCCTGTGAATATTGTGAGAAGGCTTTCTCGGCAAAAAGATATCTAATAAAACATATATGGACTCATACAGGAGAAAAACCGTTTGCCTGTGAATACTGTGAGAAGACTTTCTCGATAAAAGGAAATCTAATAAGACACATACGCATTCATACAGGAGAAAAGCCGTTTGTCTGTCAATACTGTGAGAAGAGTTTCTCACATGAATCGAGCCTAAAAATTCATGTACGCACTCATACGGGGGAAAAGCCATTTACATGTGAATACTGTAAGAAGAATTTCTCGGATAAATCAAACTTGACAATTCATATGCGTACTCATACAGGAGAAAAAACGTTTGCCTGTGAATACTGTGAGAAGGCTTTCTCGAAAAAGAGAAATCTAATGAGACACATATACACGCATACAGGGGGAAGCCCATTTACATGTGAATACTGTAAGAAGAATTTCTCGGATAAGTCAAACCTGACAGTTCATATGCGTACTCATACAGGAGAAAAACCGTTTGCCTGTGAATACTGTGAGAAGGCTTTCTCGACAAAAGGAAATCTAATAAGACATGTATTGATTCATACAGGAGAAAAACCGTAAGTCTGCCAGCACAGAAACATTCTGCAAACTTCCAGCACCAGCAGTTAAAGTAACAAGAACAACAAGGTTCAAATGAAAGAGGTGTTTTGGTTGAAATATTATTGTAAAACAAAAAAGTATAGTCGTAGGTTATATGTTGTCAATAAAGTTGATTTTTAGATATGATGTATTTTTTTTCATAAATCCCTTTTGGACATATCAGCAGGATGGAATTAAAGTTCTTTTGGGTGAATATTTTATTTAAAATTCAATTAAAAAAAACAGGACATATATTCAGATAGTTTCCTTCTCAGAAGAACTGTAAATATACTTATCACCCACACACACAACACAAACTTTAAAAAACTTACATATATATTCATTATCTTTAATATTTTTTTAAAAGAATATAGTTAATATCTCACCTTCAAACACAAAGGAGTTCGAGAAGCTTTTATATCATACCAAAGGGGTTACCACCTTTTCTTTATCTGTATAGGAAGAACGGAAAAAAACTTTTTTTAAAGAGGTGTTTTGGTTAAATTTTATTATAAATATGATTATATAATTAAATAAAAAAATAAATGATGGAAAAGCGGGTTCGATTTGGCGATATAAAAGTGTATTATATGATAAAATGGGACTATGCTTATAGAAAAGCTAGAGTTGGTCAATGGGAGCAATGTGCAAGAGATAGAGAAAGGTTCCATAGACGAATTGCTAGTTCAGAAATGAAGCTTTCTTCTATTTTTATCCCAGAACATCGAAATAATATATATACAAAAATGAAAAATAAAATTGCTAGAGGATGAAGAAGAGGGGGCATTGCTCTGCTAAAGGGTGATTGTCACTGCTCCAAGCTTCAATCAACTTCCATTTGTTCATAGTCTTGAGAGTGGTGTAATTCAGTTAATATTTTCTCTTCACTATTTTTAGGTATTTTTACCTCTTTTCTCGGTGGTAAAACAGATTCTATTTTCCTTAATTGCTCAATAGAGAAATGCGATGGAAAAACAATAGAAAAATGAATACATAGACTACCTTTCTCTGACTTCTTGTATTTTGGCATACCCTCACCTATAATACGTTTCATTTGGCCATTTTTTATAATCGTACCAGGATTGTTTTTAATAATTATGGTTCTATTATCTAAGGTTTTTATGGGCTTTTGAAAACCACAAAGAGCTTCTGTGAGGTATAAATTACATTTCATAAGAAGATCATCTTTTATACGTTTAAATATAGGATGGGCTTCCTCTTTTATTATAAAAAGAACATCACCGGGCTCACGACCAGGTTCTTGATCTCCTTCCCCTGTAAAAATTATCTTCTGTCCGGCTTTCATCCCTTTATTTATATGTACCTCTATATTTTTACTCTCTCTAATAACCTTCTTTCCTTGGCATCTTTTACATTTATCCTTAAGATCAATCACTTCTCTCTGACCTCGACAATGTCCGCATAAAGTTTGTATTTGTGATAAAATTCCAGGTCTCAGCTGTTGAATCCTAATTTGAAAACCACTACCTCCACATAAAAGACATTTCTCTGGAGGTTTCTTTCCTCCCTGGCCTTTACAGTTATAACATATAATGTCCCTCTCTAGGGATATTTTTTAATGGTTCCATTATATAATTCTTCTAGGGATGTTGAAATCGTGTAAATCGATGTTTTCTTCACATCTCTTGTGTATGTTGATGTTTTCTTCACATTTTCAAAGAAAAAATTAAAGATATCCATAGGTGATCTAAAGTTCTCAGATTCACCCCCTTTCAGTGATTGTTCTCCACCTTGATCATAAACCCTTCGCTTCTCTGGATTACTTAATACCTCATATGCTTGTGAAATTAATTTGAACTTATCTCCTTCATTGGGATTCTTATCAGGATGATATTTCAGAGCCAGTTTATGATAAGCCTTTTTTAGCTCATCTGAGGTAACGCTGGGTTTCACTCCTAGTATATCATAGAAACCAAGCTCCTTAACCATCTTAGCTCTTTATGATTGATGGCTTGATGCTTATATATATATATATCAATTTTTCTAAATGCTTATATAAATATAATTCTATTTTTTTTTTCCTTTTTAGGTTGTGTAGCAAATTGGTGATAATTTAGATTAGTTTGAATTAACCATTCATAAACTTTAGTAGAATGGGTTGTTATTTTATGAGTCAAATTATATATTTTCTGAATCTGTTCTTGTTGTTTTAAATTATGTTCTTTTATATTATTTACATAAAAATCTATCTTTTCGTTAAAATCTTCTTCTTTATCTGTTGAAGTTATATAGAAATTGTCTTCATTTGTTGTCATTGTAAACGGATTCAAGTTCAAATTTTTTGAGTGTGAAAGTAAAAATATGAAAAAATGCATTCTCTATTCTTTTTTAACTATAAAAAGATATTCATTATGAATAATAAAGTGAAATTTAAAAATGTCTAACCAAAAAGGAAAAATTATTAAAATTTTTCATGAAAAAAACCATATTTCTAAAATTTTAAATAATATAAGAAATGATATTAAGTATATAAAAGAAATATTATCTGAAGATGAACTAACAACTTATAAAATTCAAAATGATGAAACTAATAATACGGAAGAAGATGAAGAAGAACTAAAAGAAGAAGAAGAACTAGAAGAAGAAGAAGATGATGATGATGATGATAATAATGATGAATCTGAAGAGGAAGAGGATTCGACCTCATAGCCTAGCCTGGCTGACAATTGAGGAGGGAAGGAATTTGGTCTGTCTCATTTGTCTAGAAATTTCTAGGTCTTGTTCTCCCCATTTATTATTATTTTTTTTAAACAGTTTATATCCCACTACTAACCAGGATAATGCATGACTCAGGCTGCAATTAAGTTTAGGTTGCTACAAGAGGTAAAGAAGAAGAAGAAGGTGTATCTGTGCTATTAAGGTCTCTTTCGTTACTCTGCCAAAGAGTTATTAACTCTGAGATGAAGAATAGTTTCAACCCTTGCTGGTCTATCTAGTTGGCGGTTGATAGCCCACTGAAGGGTTAAATCAATAAAAATTTATCTTTCCTTTAACCTAATCATTAAAATGTTTCAAAATTCTTTATTAAAAGATTATCAAGAAAAATTGAATACATTTGATTCTATCCTCCCGTCAAATATTAAAGGGATAATAATAACTAAGAAGGATCATTTGAATGGTTGTATTGAAGTGTATCCATATGACATGAAAGGTGTTGTAGAAAATGGTGTAATATATAACTATCCAAGAAATATAAGTCAGGAAAGAAGACAAGCAAAATGCCCAGGGGTAAATGATACTCTTGTAAATAGATTTATAGAAAAATCTTGGGTAGATGATTGTGCTCCAAGTTTTCATATCCAAAAGAGAAATTTTTCTAATACTGAAGGGGTAATCATAATTCGTATATCGCTAGAAGAAGCATTTGGAAACGATTATCAACAGATGGAATGTACCGATTTCTTTTCTTATATTTTACAAAGGGATATATTACGTGTTTATAGTCAACCAAATACAATTATCGATGGGCTAAGAAAAGGAAAAGAAATAGCAGATTCTTTTCATATTTCAAAAGGACGATATAAAAAATATCCGTGGTTGTTATCAATTTAAAAAAAAATGAAGGGAATATTATAGTTAAATAATATTTATGTAAAGGAATTAATAAATATAAAAAATAAAATAAATAATGTAGAGAAAAAAATTGCAACGGAAGAGGATATATCTTTAGTTTTTAAATCATAATGACTAGTATAATTATACTTCTGTTGGGTTGTATAAGTAATACCATTGTTGCTGAAAATGAGAACAAACCTTCGGTACTTTCCAGTGATACATCCCATGGACCAAAACTATTAACTGAGGATCAGACATTAACACTTCTAAATAGTATAAATAATATTTTAAAAAATATGAATACTGGTGATCCCCTAACTAATACGTGTCTATCTTTTATAACTGTATTTATATTTGGACTGATATTAATTAAAATTTGGAAACATAGATTATGGCCCAATGGTAATAACAATAAATAAAAAAAAATGTTTTCAATACAAGTTGGGTTCAAACATAAGCTATGGACACGATCAGAAAGAGGTCTCCTATTTTCTAAATTTGGAAAACACTGTGAATTTTTATTATGTCCTGATATTGAGGGGTTTAATTTTGAGAAAAATATATATATATTAGATAACGATAATATAGATATAATTTTCAACAATATTAACAATGGTATATTAAACGAAGAAAAGAATAATCTCTTATGTAAAATATCATATAATGATCTCTCATTATATACTATAATTAGATGTGCTTCTATTGATCACTCAGTAAATCACTCAACAATTATCATGCATATGAGTATTTTTGTTACTCGTCATGTAAATATATTTATAGATGTAGTCAAAACATTAATATTAACAGAAAATATATATGATGCATTTTCTAAATTATTATGTTATGACTTTAGGAATGATGAAATAAAAAAAATATATATATCCTGAGGCATTGGAAATATATACAGACTGGAGAGATAGAGTATATGAGAAAAAATCTATTTTTTGTATAACTTGTAGTGAAATTCATAGAAGTATTAATCATTGTTTACACTGCCATTATATTAAAGAAGATGTAGATAGGAAAATATGTGAATTTTTAATTAGTAGGAAGATTATTTTTTGCTCCAATGAACAGATAGAATTATTCAAAAGAAAAAAGAAATTGAAATATGATATAATCGGTAGAACAGATCATGGGTTTTATATAAAAATTAACCATCCTTATTGGAGATGGAGTATTCAAAAATATCCTTATCGAAATACTTATGATCTTGATTTTAGACAAAATATTCAGTTATTAATCACAAACCCTAAAAATAAAATAAAAATTAAATCATTTATATGTGGGACATTTAAAGAGAAATATAACAATAGTTATCATAATTTTATTTACAGGATTATCAAAACAAATAATTTGTCATTACTTATGAATAATGATATATATACATTTTATGCTCAAACAATATACTTAGAAGAATAAAAATATATCTAATGAAATTATTTCATCTTCCTATCTTATGATTGAAGAATATAGTCATATGACCAGACCAATTCAAACTTTGCTGACCTATCTATCTGGTTGGCGGTTAATTATCATTATTTTTCACATATTGAAGAAATTAAATTAGTAATGTAATTTAGATTATCTTTTGTTAATACCTCTTCATCTCTTCTATTGTCATATTTCAAATTAATAAATGTATCTAATATATTATGGGATAATATGAGACTATTTAAATGTTTACTATCTTCTCTTGAAATAAATACATTATATTTGTTTTGAATATTAGTTAAAAATAATACTTCATTTTTATGGTAATTAATTATGATTGGAGGTAGTAGAAATATATAATGAAACCTTTCTGCATAATAAAAAAATTGATTAGTAATATTAACAACGAAATGATTTTTTCTTTATATCCAAATTTTTCCATATTACCAAAATTAAAATAGTCAATTTCAAAAGAATTTTTAATATGTTTAAATTTTCTAATATGTTTGTAGGACTTATCCCTCTCATTGACCGCTATCATTGAAAGTATATCCGAAAAAGTTTTCTCCCTTTTTATTTTTTTATTTTCAGGCTCATTTTTACTTTCAGGAGACTTATCAATTTCAACTGTTAGTAATTTATTAATCAAAATAATTTTATAATCAATTGAAAGTATAATATAATTTCCTATTATATGTAAGCTTTTCAATGTTTGTATGTTATTTTGATTATTATTAATCGAAAAAAGATAAATTAATTCATTACAAAAACAAGGGTGTTCTATATTATCTCTTAAATGATAAATAGATCCACTTCCTCCCCAAGCTAAATTATTTAGACCATGGTGAAAGCGAATATTATTTTCATCAAATCCTCTCAATACAACTTGAACTTCATACTGAAAATAATTTTCACTTACATCAAGAATTTTCAAAGATTTAAAAATATCTGTTGAAATTGAATTTGTTAATAATAATTTAATATAAAGAAACCGTCCACTTAATTCTTGATTTATGACCATATTATCTATAAATTTATATAGAGCTAATGGTTTTTCGTTGCATTTGTTACAAATACCACATTTAAAACATATAATTCTGTATTTACAGTTCATACAAATTCCTATAATACTATAATTTAGATGATCGAATTCTGAGAGGTCATATTCGGAACCTTCTTCCGCATTACATTTGAAAAATTCACAACAATAAGAAAATTTATTATTCAAACCATTTTCAATTAGAGTAAGGAGATTTTTTTTATTCTTAAAAAAGTCTCTAATAGCAACATTTTCTAGGAAATTTTTAATTGAATCATGAAAGATAGTATCTTTTTTTTTTTTCTTTTGTAAAAAGGAGTTAAATAATTTTAATATTTCTTTCTTATTACAGTGACACGGCAATGTTTCTATCCATTGAGGAAACTGGTCTTGTAAACTGGACTCTGTTTCAAAAGAGAGGAAACGTTTTTCATCAAATGGATTTGACATTTTTAAATTTTATTTTCGAAATTTCTTGTAGTAAGTTCAAGAAGGAAGGTAAACATATGCAAAATATTCTCAACTGTGAATCCGACTTCTCTTAGAGATTTTATCATAAAAATGTCCTTATCATTAAACAATAAAGATAGAACAGCACTAGCGTACTCTCTAGTAATATAATCCCAACTATGTAATATAGTAAAAAGTGAAATGATATCTTTATTAGATACAGAATAATTTACCATATTTTCAAGAGAAGAAAAATATGATTTATTTTTATTCTTATTAGACTGATCTATTTTCATTAACAAATTAACACAAGAAAATAGTTTACGAGAGACACTATTTGATATAGCGAATGTTTCTTTATTTTTGTCTACAAAATCATTTATGTTAAAATTAATATTATTAGATGTTTTGAGAAGTGTATCAACAAAACTTCTTATATTACATTTGTTCTTTGTATTTTCAGAAATTTCCCTTGTAACTGTTTTAATTTTCTTAATAAACTGTTTTATTTCTTTCTCATTAATCTGTTTTGCATATTTTTTACTGGTAGGATATTTGAATACTTTCTTCCTTTTACCTCCTGATTTTATTTTCTCCTCTTCCTCATCTTCAGTACTACTTTTATCCTTAATTATAATACTATCTATATTATTTCTGTTATGTAAATTATGATAACATTTCTCTATAATAAATGATAGTAAATCAAACACATCTCTCATTGTCAATCCACCGTTTTCAAGAATGACAACATTATCGTCATCTAAACCTAATATTTTTGCCAATTGAATACTATGGCTACGAATAATACATTCCCAACTGATAATACATGTAAATAATGGGACAATATTTGATTCATCAATATTATATTTGAAATTTTTAATCATTTTTACCTTAAAATCATGGGATTTGTTCATCTGTAGACTAGTTTGAACACAATGAAACATTCCCCTTGCTAAATTGTTACCCATAGTATTAATGAAATCAACACACACCCCAGAATTTAAACATTCACTTATAAATATATCAAGAGTTTTATTTAATTCTCCCGTAAAGCTTGATTTTATTTTTTCAATTTCATTAACTATATAGGAAATATTTTCCGTTTTTTTCCTCTCTGATCGTTTACTTCCCTTCTCTTCCTTTTCTTTTTCTTGTTTCATTATATGATCTTTAAATTCTTTAACAATATAGCTAGAGTCGGTTTTTAAAACGGTTTTATTCCATGGATTTATTTTATTTAAAATAGGAGCAGCAACATTTAAGGTTCTGAGATTTTCTAACCCAAAATGTGCATTAGATGTTACTAAAAATTCATTCAGTAATGTTATAGTATTTTCTAATAATTCTAAAGTTTTTGTTTTATCAATTACAATTCCATTCAATTTCTTAATAAATTCTTCAGATTCTACTTCTTTAAAATCATTTTCTAATTTCTTATTATTATCAGTAGTAGTTGTAGTAGTAGTAGTGGTGGTTGTTGTTGTAGTAGTAGTTATTGTTGTTCCTAGAGTAATAATCTCAGTAGTAGGAGGTATAATAGGATAGAATTCGGGATTCATTAAAGGAGATGGTAAATCATTCAGTAATTCTTGTAATAAAACGTCTTCATTCATTTTTATGAAAATCAGAAAAACAATACCCTATATATATAATATCAAATTTTAAAAAAAATAACATTTTTGGATATTTTTTTGTAAATTATCCTCAAAACGCAGTTAATCCAAAGGTTGAAGAAGAGAAAAAATTAATCAGATATAAGTAGGTATAACTAAATAAGAGTAAATAAAAATTATTTCCGTTTTTATGGAATAAACATGAAGACTTTAAAGACAGATTCTGCAATTTCTGATCGACTTACTATGTTTCAACACGGGGTGGGACGAAAAAGGTTTCCTCCACCAAAAGTACCGAGGAAGAGGCCTCAGAATAAGAAGAGAAGAAAAGATAGAGTTTTACCTGAAATAATAAGGCTACAGAGAAGTACTAATTTAGTAATTCCTAAAAAACCAATGGAAAAATTGATTAGAGAGCTAGTTCGAAAGTATGGAAAAGGACCTCTTAGAATGACAAAAGAAGCAGTGAAAGCACTTCATGAAATAGCCGAGATGGAAGTAATAAGGTTTTTCAGCCAAGCAAATTTTGGTACTTACCATGCAAATAGAATGACTACACAACCGAAAGATTTTAAACTAGTAGAGAATATAACTAACCCAGTAGGTAAAATGTTGCCATATAGACCAAAGAAATAGTAATAAATTATTATTATTCTTATAAAAAATATTATTATTATAATGATTTTACAAATTTTTATTATTTATATATTAATTATTTTTGTTTTAATTATAATCCAAGGAAAGAAAAATAGGAAAGAAGACACAAGTTTGATATCAATTGAATTTATTATTTTGAAAAATGATCATCTTTACATAGAGGGTTCTGTGAATCGAAGAGAAGGAATTGATATAACCATAAATATTACTGAAAAGGAGACTTCAGAATTAAAACTTGAACTCAAAATTCGACTTGATACTTTCAGAAAACCAATTCCTCTTAAAAATGTTCAAATGATTATTCCCAATATTGAATATATTATTGAAATTTATAATAAAACAGACCTACTGTTCAAGGATGTGGTATTCTACGAGAAAAATGTGTATAATTTTGAACCAATTTTTTGTTTAAAAGATTGTATTCTCATGAAGGCTTCATTATATCCATCTAGCCATTTAGAAATTCCTGCAGAGTTATTTGTATCAGGAGAATATTTCCGGCAGTTCCCTAATTTACTACCCATTCCTCCCATCTCCAAAAAAATTATATTAAGTAAAGGTTATTTTCTTTCGCGAATAACACAAGATTTTTTATTTAATGAGAAGGATGTCGTTGAAGGCGGTGTTCAGGTATTGCAAAATAACAATAATCCGACAGAATTATACGCGTTTATTAAAGCACGTGATGATAAACAGGTTCCCGATGTGAGGGAAATGGGTTGGGTACTTGAATACGATAATAAATATAGACAAGTATTTTCCCTTCAAAAGGCTGTATATTGTAATTTAGACCACGAAATATTTATCCTTAATTGCACCTTGGAAGAATATTTAAAGAACACTTCTTTGGTTTCGGGAAAGGTATTTGCATATCTCACTAGAGATGCAATTGGTATTGGGAAAAGGGGCGATTTTAAATGGCGTGAGACTTCTGATCCACCACATATGGAATGGTTTATTGAGAATCCCTATATCGGTCTCTCCCTCCAAAAAGGTATGGTAATAATCGGTAAAGAAATTCATCCTGATACTTGTTCAAAATCATTATTCTCAGGCGCTTTTCCAGAAAATGGTACAAACGAATTCAATTTTTGCCTGTTGAAAATGGATGATGATCATAAAATTATAAGAAGATACAATCTCGACTATATCAAGGATAATAGTCTGGAAATTAAAAAAGCTTCGATATATACAGAGAAGACTCATATTTTTACTTTTTCTAATCCCCGAGAAATTGAAAATACATATGTACCACATTTTTCAGAATTTGAAAATAATTTATATTATCTTAAAAAGTTATATCATTACGGGATTCCGACAGACACATGTTCTTTTTATAACACTATTGTTTATAAACCTCAAAAGAGACAGCCATTTACACCATCCAGTGAAGGATATCATCAGATAAATGATGAATTTTTTTTACAGGGAAACACTAGTAGTAACGATAATATTTTAATAACATGGTTTACACAAGATTTAGAAGAAGCCTATTTCCAATATTTTTCAAACAGTCTAAATATTCTCAAATATCAATATGGCGGTGAATATCCGTTGAAAATTAAACAAACGGCTATGGGAAAAAATTGGATAGCATTTCTGACTGATGTCACCGTTGATTCTGCATCTCATTACTTCATCAATATATCTACCGGGCTTTTGATGGGTCAGACAATAAGAGCCTATCCGATTCGTCCCTTACTTATGAAAGAGATTAATAAAGACAATATCTATTATGATTCTTTGCAAACTAGGATTAATAACCCCAATAATTCTGGTGAAGATCCACATTACATTTTAGTTGGAATTGATAAAATATCTGGAATACAGAAATATATTAAAAATGTACGTTTGAGGTCGAAAAGTAATGAAGTGGAGTTAATACCTAGTCTCAACCAAACAGATTTCATATCTTTACCCAAAATATTTAAAAATTTAAAATATATGTTGTTAGGATTTTTAGATTATATTCATTATTTTCATCCTATAAACCCTAATAATAGAGAAAAATTAATATCGCAATATAAGGAAGGGCAGCAACGTGTTTTTCAGAATAATCTTGTGGCTATAAAAAGGGAATACTCGGACAGGTATCAAGATTTGAAAAGATGGAGGGGAAGAAGAGAGGAGCACTGATTGTTGTCGAGGGTTGTGATAGAACAGGCAAAAGTACACAGGCCAAGAAGTTAGTGGATTATTTATCAAAAACCGGACGATATTCTATTCTTCTGCACTTTCCTGGTAAGTGAGTTTGAAAAAAAAAAAAAGATAGATGGACCCTTGCTGAACCTGGTTGGTTGCCCACTAAAGAGTTATGGTATATGATTACAGAATGCAGCACTCGTATCGGCGACATCATCCGCGGCTACTTGAACAAATATTATAACTTCGACGATAGAGCTGTTCACCTTCTCTTTTCTGCCAATAGGTTAGTTAACTGGTAAATTTTTGCTAGTAATTTTTATCTAAAAAAAATGTCTTTTATTTATATATATATTTTTTCTTTTAGGTGGGAATTCTTGCCTTTAATACAATCTCACATCCAGAAGGGGGTTAATGTTATCATCGATCGTTACGCATTCTCTGGGGTCGCCTTCTCTGCCGCTAAAAAGGTTAGCTATTTTTTTTATGCAATAGTCAGATATTATTTCTAGATTGATGACTCTAGTCTAAGAAATTAAGATTCAAATATTTTGGTTGAATTTTATTTGTAAATCTATATATTTTTTTACAGGGGATGAATTTACAATGGTGTAAAAATAGTGATTCCGGACTACCACGACCTGATCTTGTCCTCTTTCTGGACTTAACTCCTGCTCAGGCTGAGAAGAGAGATGGTTATGGCACCGAACGTTATGAGGTTGAAGAGTTCCAAGACAGAGTTAGAGAAAAATATTTACAACTAGTTGATAATAATTGGGTGGTAAGTTTAAAAATTAAAATATTATTAATAAATTTAATTTTTGAAAATATCTATTAACCCTTTAGCGGGCAGATGGCTATTATCAATAAAGTTGGTTTTTGAATATTTTATATTTTAGACAGTAGACTTTTCTGGGAATCATAAATTCCTTTCAATCCTTTAGCGGGCAAGTGGCTATATAGGATTGTTATCAATTCCTGACTAGTTGGTAATTGCTTGTCTAGTAAAGGGTAATAATACATATGTTCGAGAGATTAATATATTTTTATTGAAAATATTTTATTCAAATTTTTTTTCTGGATCTGGGAAGTCTGGTGTATCATTCTTATTCATATTTCTCTCATTCCTATGGAACACGTCGATACAAGGGACCTCTGAATATCGTAGGATTTAACAAGAAGAGGGGAAGAAGAAGGAGGTGGTGTACTCTCGGGGTCTACGTCGTTGCTCTGCTAAGAGTGATACTACCTACAACGACAAAGTCCCCCAGCACAGAAACATTCTCCAAACTTCCAGCTCCATCCCAGCACCAGCTACTTTTTGTCCGAGCCTTTGTAATGCGGCAGCCAATATTGCTCAAAAACTCTTTCTAGCCGTGTAGTCGTATTGTCATATATAACACTGTTATTTCTCCAACAGGTTATAGACGCCAGCAGAAGCATTGAAGAGGTGCATAAGGTTCTCTGTGCTGCTGTGGTAAAGACTGTGGATGGTGTAGATGATAATAAGTTGGAAACTTTATGGTAAAAAAAAAATAAATAAATTAAAAAACAAAATATGACTTTTAATCAACCTTTATATTTTATTCAAAAAAAATTTTCTGGATCTGGGAAGTCTGGTGTATCATTCTTATTCATATTTTTCTCATTCCTGACTAGTTGGTAATTAAAGGGTAATAATACATATGTTAGAGAGATTAATATATTTTTGTACAACGACAAAGTCCCCCAGCACAGAAACATTCTCCAAACTTCCAGCTCCATCCCAGCACCAGCTACTTTTTGTCCGAGCCTTTGTAATGCGGCAGCCAATATTGCTCAAAAACTCTTTCTAGCCGTGTAGTCGTATTGTCATATATAACACTGTTATTTCTCCAACAGGTTATAGACGCCAGCAGAAGCATTGAAGAGGTGCATAAGGTTCTCTGTGCTGCTGTGGTAAAGACTGTGGATGGTGTAGATGATAATAAGTTGGAAACTTTATGGTAAAAAAAAATATAAATAAATTAAAAAACAAAATATGACTTTTAATCAACCTTTATATTTTATTCAAAAAAAATTTTCTGGATCTGGGAAGTCTGGTGTATCATTCTTATTCATATTTTTCTCATTCCTGACTAGTTGGTAATTAAAGGGTAATAATACATATGTTCGAGAGAATAATATATTTTTGTAAAATAATATATCAAAAAATAGTTTTTAGTCTAACTTTCTTAAATATTCCAGAATTTAAAAGAAAATACAAATTGAAGATTTTTCTTGGTACCCTAAAGTTCCAAGAGAAAACCGTGTTTGGTTTATATGATTTATAATCAAGTGTAGGTTATTATTGAAAATATTTTATTCAAATTTTTTTTCTGGATCTGGGAAGTCTGGTGTATCATTCTTATTCATATTTCTCTCATTCCTATGGAACACGTCGATACAAGGGACCTCTGAATATCGTAGGATTTAACAAGAAGAGGGGAAGAAGAAGGAGGTGGTGTACTCTCGGGGTCTACGTCGTTGCTCTGCTAAGAGTGATACTACCTACAACGACAAAGTCCCCCAGCACAGAAACATTCTCCAAACTTCCAGCTCCATCCCAGCACCAGCTACTTTTTGTCCGAGCCTTTGTAATGCGGCAGCCAATATTGCTCAAAAACTCTTTCTAGCCGTGTAGTCGTATGACTATATAGCCATATATAATTCCAACCCTTGCCGTGGCCGCTAAAGGGTTAGTTGGTAGGGTATTCTAGTACGCATTTCACCATTTCCAAAACATCTTCCAAATGCACTAAATAAAAAATTTCCAGGAGCGATATTTATTTTACTGAGACGAACTACATCAGTTTTCTTAAAATCAAGAAGATATGAGAAAAGCTTTGGGTCAATGTATACAACCGATCTAGAAAAATCTACTACGGCTATCTTGGAATAATTATCTCCAAGTGCTTTAATATACACTATAATAATTAACATTATACATATAATGAATAAAAAAAGAGATGAATTAAACATATTTCTTAAATATAGATTATAGATATTTTTAATTTTCTAAATAAATAATTTATAAGTAAAATGCAAAAGGTTAAAGAAAAATTTATTTCTTTAGCAGAAGATGTGCCTAAAGCCACAGAGGTAATTTTATCCCTTTCAAAAGAGAATTACATAATCAAACCATTTTCCTCTTCATTACAATTTAAATATGAACAACGAGAGCGACCCCAAGCTCCCGCTCCTGAGGCTGGTTTTATGGGGAATGTTAGAAATTTCCTTTTTGGTCAACAACCACCTCCTCAGGAGCCACCACCTCAGTTTGAGACTGTGGTAGTTGTG
>NC_137055.1:31415321-31555321 GCF_032717465.1 Coenobita brevimanus
CAAAGAAAAACATCTATGATAACAAGGCGAATGGATTGAAAGTTTATTGCTTGGTATGTTCTAGTGATGTACACCATAGGCAAGTTTTTGAAATTGGCTGGAGCAGATAATTATGTACTTTAACCCCTTGGGGTCCAATACAAAAATACGAAATTTGTGAAAGACCTACTAATGGAAGCTATGCATTAATGATACTACTAATGTTATTACTGAATCTGAAAAATTGATCTCAAACCACTCTGTATTGGACATTGCAAGGCACTTGTACAAAGCAGATGTCACTTATCGTCGGTGACATGGATGAATGACCCACTAGTGTGTGTGTTTGGGGGGTGGGGGGGCAGTGAGTAATGTATTTGGTGGTGCATTAGATCAATGGCCTTGGTTTTTACATCCCTTCACCTGACATTTGCAGTAAGGACAGCATTTGACACCCAGTTGCCTGCAGCCCTCAGCGTGTTGTAGAGCAGGAAGTACAATTTACAGGGCATTCGGAAGTCATCCGGTAGCAAGACTTGAAGTTGGTCCGGTTGAAGAATACCATCTTCTTCACTGAAACCAAAGTCTCTTGGATCCAGCTGAGAGTTGTCTAGGCAGTGCAGCTGTAGATTTGTCCCAAAGAATGCCCTGAGGACATGACCCTTGACTGATTGGCTGGTGGGAGGCAGTTCCAAAATGATCTTTTTGTTGTGGTGGTAGAGGTAGTACCGCATTTCATCCATCGTTCTGCATGACGTGCCTGATTTGATTTGTACACATTCACAAGGAACTCTTCCACCAAGTCAAAGTCAATGCGGATCGGAGCCTTGCCAAACTCATTCAGATAATGCACCGGACTTGCCTTCAGTGCAGCAGCCTTTGTACCAAATTTACTGGTAGAATCACAGCCAGTGAGATGGTGCAGGGCAACTAAGACTTTGCAAGTGTCTGTTCCCAACTTGTCGCCTAGAACATGCATGCGTATGAATTTAGTGGTACTGCCAGCACCAGATCGTATCCACATCTGTTGTAGGCCGTGTACATTCAAAAGCAACCAGTAGTGTAGTGACAAGATTACCACATCAGTATCATTCGATATGATAACCACTCTCTTAGCCCCATTCTCAAATAGCATGCAGAGTGTGTGGAATAATCCTCACGTCAGCTTCTTCAATCGTTGTGTCTAGATCAGGTAACGGGGTCTCGATGCCATTTAAAATAGCCACGCATGGTTCCATTTCGGGAGGAAGTCCAATCGAACTGACAACTGTATCTGTCGCTGGTCTTGGCTTGGCCAAAATGTGTTGTCGAAGGATCTTCTGTAGCTTGGATTTGTTCACAGACGAGGCACTATCTGAATGGAAGCCAATAAACATGGTCATTATCACTGATGTAATGGCAGGCCTTCACCGCATGCGGGTATCCCAGATGAGCACCTTTGGTGAACTTTGCAATCAGTTCTTGGATGTGTCATATGGGATGGGTAGCAATGCAAAGTCTTAGTTGCCCTGCACCATCTCACTGGCTGTGATTCTACCAGTAAATTTGGTACAAAGGCTGCTGTGCTGAAGGCACGTCCGGTGCATTATCTGAATGAGTTTGGCAAGGATCCGAATCGCATTGACTTTGACTTGGTGGTGGAGTTCCTTGTGAATGTGTACAAGTCAGGCACGTCATGCAAAACGATGGATGAAATGCGGTACTACCTCTACCACCACAACAAAAAGATCATTTTGGAACTGCCTCCCACCAGCCGATCAGTCAAGGGTCATGTCCTCAGGGCATTCTTTGGGACATATCTACAGCTGCACTGCCTAGACAACTCTCAGCTGGATCCAAGAGACTTTGGTTTCAGTGAAGAAGATGGTATTCTTCAACCGGACCAACTTCAAGTCTTGCTACCGGATGACTTCCGAATGCCCTGTAAATTGTACTTCCTGCTCTACCACACGCTGAGGGCTGCAGGCAACTGGGTGTCAAATGCTGTCCTTACTGCAAATGTCAGGTGAAGGGATGTAAAAACCAAGGCCATTGATCTAATGCACCACCAAATACATTACTCACTGCCCCCCCCCCCAAACACACACACTAGTGGGTCATTCATCCATGTCACCGACGATAAGTGACATCTTCTTTTGTACAAGTGCCTTGCAATGTCCAATACAGAGTGGTTTGAGATCAATTTTTCAGATTCAGTAATACCATTGGTAGTATCATTAATGCATAGCTTCCATTAGTAGGTCTTTCACAAATTTCGTATTTTTGTATTGGACCCCAAGGGGTTAAAGTACATAATTATCTGCTCCAGCCAATTTCAAAAACTTGCCTATGGTGTACATCACTAGAACATACCAAGCAATAAACTTTCAATCCATTCACCTTGTTTTCATTGATGTTTTTCTTTGATAGGTCAGAAATTTTAAGCTTGTGTCTTATTACGTCATACTTTGACCTCTTGTGAGCTTGGGTATAGTCCAATCATATTGTACTTGTATTCACTGAATAGATGATTCATTAAGCTTCATTTTGAGTATTAATAGGACGCTGTAGAGCATTTTATTGCCGAGTTATAGCAATTTACATTACACCTATCCCTAAATTGTGTGTCAATTTGGGTTTCATGAAATTCAACGAAAACCCTGAATAACACACTTATTGCCGGGTTTCAGGATGTCCACCTTCATTAAAAAGGTGTCCCAGTGGATCCTCTAAATCCAGAGGGTGATTTTCTGGCCCTCTTATGCATGCAAACACCCCTTGGCTCCAGGACAATACCGGTATGAGTTGTTTTTCGCTTTCATATGTTGATCTCACGCCCACGCGCGGGTGTGTGGGTGGGTGGGTGGGTTCGTGTGGGGGGGGGGTGCGAGAGAAAATGTGAGAAAGTAAATATTTTATCTTAATTATTGTTCTGTTATTGTTCACCTACCTCACCAGAAATGTTGAAAGTTTACATCATGACGAAATTATGGTGACAGACATATGTACAAGCCCTTGCTCGCTCGTCCCGCGCTCACAAAGCGCACTATAGCCTACTGGTCATACATAGTGTACAGTGGGTTTGTATACCATGTATCATTCCCTAAGTGCATCCCACATACTACAGTAACTAATTATTTATAATTTATAATTTATAGTAGGTGTGTATGCCACGGCAATACTGTACGTATGTCCCACATACTAGAGTAACCGCATTTCAATCAACTCTCCTTCGTCAGTGTCCACCTCCTCCACTACTTCCTTCCACAAGTGTCTCAGATGTTCCTGCTCCTATGCTTGGGTTGTGTTTTATGCATGAACACAATCAACTTATCGTCACAATCAACTTATCGTCGTCCATGGCAGCTCCACAACTACGGACATCACCACACGCGGCACATAACGCCGGAAGTAAACACACTGAGGCACCATGCCGGGACCACCGAGATATCAAGGCCCCACACATGGGCCTGTTTTGGGCCGTGACGTCACTGCGACTGAGGTATGCCGGGCGCAGGCACCAGTGTACTGTAAAGTAGGGGCGGGGTCATACCGCTGATTGGGTCAAGGACATCTCATACCTGAAATTCCCTTAACAGTGCAGAAATCTGTGGAGTGAGACCATCTCCAATATGCCGTGGTCTTGTGTTGTGCCCAGATGCAAGGGAAATTATAAACAAGAGCCTAAAGTACATGTATTTGGCTTTCCCAAAGATAGTGATCTCACAAGCAAATGGCTAGCGCCATTAAGAGAGAGTTTTTCACCCAGCCAACATAGCAAGGTAAATACGGTACTGTGACACCTTTTAGTTGTTAAGATTATGGATCCTGTACAGATAGAAACTATGAACTTTCATAAATATAGCCATATAAAGTGGATACACTAAGCTCGATTGCAGGCGAGAGGGAACATTATTGGGAAGCTTCTGTCTCTTTTGAACATTGTCAAATTCCTCGCACTTTTGCACATAGTACATTCAGTTTGCCCACTTAACTCCCTTACACCTTACTGCCATATAGTCATTGTTTTGGCTTGGTGCTAGCATTTCAATTCAAATTCAAACTCCTTGAGGGAGGATGCTGTGAATAATTTGCTGTATACTGTAATCAAACCCATTTCTTTTGAACTGACACGTTAGACTTTGCAGCAACTACATGGAAATTTTAGCCCTAGGAGCATATTCATTAAAAAGTCGGAAATTATAGGATGATAAGTTTGAAAAAAGTGCTTCAGAATATTTCACATTAAATAATTTAGACATTTCCGTAGTTTCTTTGTGTTGATAATTCTCTTGAGTAATAGACTTGATCAATACTTAACGTCACGTAATTATATATCTACTGTTTCCACACGAAATAGTATACAACTCTTTAAATTGGAGGAGTATCCAAATACATGAGTTACCCTAAATATTTAAATGTAGTTTTCTGTGGCGGTGGCCATAATACAGAGATAGAGAAGATGATCGTCTGGGCATCTACTAATGCACTACTAAACAATTTTTGTGTTAGAGAAAATAATTCCATTGCAGCTAGTAAGAACGTAGAAAAGAAAACTTCATACATTAACCAAGTAGTATGCAGGGCAAAAATGTATTGGACTGGATTGGAAATATTTATTGTTGTGAAAGATACACAGGACTTAGCATTATTCATAAGACGCAACACAAAGACAATAAACATCATTTGTTCTCATGAAGTATTATTTTATTTTTACATATCTCTATGAAGATTAAGTATCTAGGTTACAGATTAATGATGTTCACTTTTGCAGTTGATGACACGAATATAATGACAAAACTAATGAGTAATTTCTCTCTCTCTCTCTCTCTCTCTCTCTCTCTCTCTATGAGAGAAAGAAGCGAAATTTTACGAGTGAGGGTTAGTAAGGCTGGCTGCGCCGTGCGGGGTACCTTAGTCACGATGACGTCACGAGGGAAGTAAGAGGCCTTGATATCTCCGTGGTCCCGACTACGCACACTACACTGGAACACTGCGGCGCTGGAGTCTGTAGTAGGCAGAAGTTAACACACAAACGAGGCACCGTACACACTATACTGTGGCGCCGGATTCTGACATGATTCGGACCACCAGTGTGAACACTTCGCTGGTTTATGAAATATTTAAACGACTGGTGCATTGACCTTTTGTTTCCTGCGGAGGTGGTCACACAGTGTGCATGCGTTACACTGTGTCTGGTTCCGGCCTTGCTGTGGTGACCACCACAGCAAGGCTGGGCGCTGATGTGTTAACACAAGGATAATTTTTTGTGTGAAGACAAGGTTTTCTTAGATCTTTCAGAACGATGACGTACGTTTTGTCCTCGGTACAGTCGATTTGGTCTCACCTGACAAAGTTATGTGCCCCAAAACTTTTCAGTGAATTTCGATGAAATTTTGTGCAAGGATGGACTATGGTCCAAGAAAGAATTAATTAAATTTGGGGCCGGATCCACATCCGGATTCGGATCCTATGCATCCCGTACAATATCTCGGTCAATGTCAATAAAATTTTGTGGAAGAGTGGGCCGTAGGTCAGTTAGGAACAACTGATTAAATATGGGGGCGGAACTGGATCCTCACACAATATCTCCACGGATCCGAATCCGGATCCCTTTTAATGACAGTGGGATTGTCGGAGGTATGCTCTCTAAGTGCTTTCTAGTTATCAATAATTCTGCGATTTTTGTTTCATTATAGCAGAGGTTTATACATAGTAGTAGTAGTAGTAGTAGTAGAAGTAGTAGTAGCAGCAGCAGCAGCAGCAGCAGCAGCAGCAGCAGCAGCAGTAGCAGCAGTAGTAGTAATAGTAATAGTAGTAGTATTAGTAGTAGTAGTAGTAGTAGTTGTTGTTGTAGCAACGGCAGCAGCAGGAGCAGCAGCCTGAGGCTCATCTGGACATGAACTCAGTGTACTGGAAGCTGTTATTTATTTATTTATTTTTTGTTTAGTCCATCATCTAGATTCGGGTAATGGTCAGGGAGTTGGGGGACGTTTGTATAACCGTGCAGCAGAGTTGCCCGGCTGTACTGATGCCACCACGTGAAGGTGACCTGCACCAGCACTAAGAATAGAGTATAAGAAGCATCATCATAGTAAAAGAGTTAACCCACTTCCCTACCAGGACGGTGCTGGGGAGGGACGCCTTCATGTGGTGGCACTGATATAACCGGCCGGCTCCACTGCTTGGTGATACAAAAAGGGCCTTAGCTACTTCCCCACTCCCCAAAAGGAGGAGGATGGACTGCAGGAGGGGCAACTTATGCCTACAGTTCACTGTACTGTATACACTTGTTGGATGATCCTGAGGTCACAACAACGAGAACAAGTATATTTTATTTGTTCTTTTCCCAGACGATTTTATTCAGCCCTAGAAAGCCCTTTGGAACTAGAAGGGTTAGATACAGCCTTAATTAACTCTACAGCACAAGAGGTTATTTCCTAAGCTGAATATAATCGTCTGGAGACAGCAAGAAGAAACTGAAGCAAGGCGTCATTTTATCATTTACATTGTTCACTTTAACTGCACGAAAATTACCATCTCTCAGTCTTGATTTCAGAGCTATAACATGAGTTTAACACTAAAATATGAAGCTACTCACGCAGAAGTACAATGGGAAGGTATAAAGCCGAAGTACTCTCTTATTCTGTCACTGAAATACGAAAGGTCGAAAATCATTGCCTAGTTAAATGAAATAGTATGGCGTCATGGCATGCTCCTTTCACTATAACCTGACCAAAAACTGCTATCCATCCGTCTTGAATGCAGAGTTGTAACAAGCGATTAATGATAGAAACTGGTGAAAATCACAAAGAAGTGATACGAATAGTTTATTTTTGGTAATGCCAGACTATTTTATTTCAGCTTCCCGATATTAATATAAGTACTGTAGCCTAGTTTAGGAAATTTCGTTGGTATTAGCCCTTTCAATTCAAGTGACATATTTTATTTTATTCTTGCTGCCCTCAGACTGTTTTACTTGGATGATTCTGTGTGTGTGTGTGTGTGTGTGTGTGTGTGTGTGTGTGTGTGTGTGTGTGTGTGTGTGTGTGTGTGTGTGTCTTTGAAGTTCCTGCAGGACAACGGGAATACTCGTGTATACAGATGTGGGAGCAAATCCTAGCCTTTCAACGTGGACGTAGGCTTAAAGGAAGGATGTGTCCTGGCTCCTGACATTTTCAACATCTATCTCACTGCAGGCACCCTCTAAGTTACCAAAAATTGAACCCTGATAGTGAAGTAAAAATCCTGCTCCTTCTAAACGGTAACTTACTCAACCTCAGACCCATTTCCTAGAGCTGCAATGCGCTGATGACTGTATTGTCCTTGAACATACCTCAGAGGACCTACAGCCGAGTTTCACCATCGTTTCCAACATTACTATGCAATGGGGCTCCGAATAAATGTCAATAAAACAGAAATAATATAGCAGGGAAAAACACAAAATAGCCTCTTGCATTTCAGAAAAATGGTGAAAATGTAAATCACGTGAAGAATTTTACCTACCTTGGAAGTGTGCTCACAGATAAACGTAACACTGAAGAAATCCTTGCACGAATCTGCCACACCTCAGCCTCTTTTGGACGTCTGAAATCCAAAGTCTCTGGAAGCACCAACTTGAGAATCTAGACTAAGGTGTGCTGCATCTTGAACTACTTAACAGCGTCACATCAAACAGCTTGAATTGTTTCACGTCCGATGCTTACATCGCAATTTAGGACACACGTGTGGAAGGATAGTCTCTCACTCACAAATACTCCAGCGGGCAAAGCCAATCAGCAAAGAAACCATGCTGGCTAAAAAGCAGCTGAGATGGGTCAGAAACGTGTTCTGCGTGACTGAGCACCGCTTTCCTCACCAGATTCTGCATGACCATCTCCCTGTAGCACGCCACAACTCAGGAAGACGGAAGAGATAAACGATCATATAGGGACAACTCTGAAGAAATGCAACATCATACCAAAAGATCCTGAAACCAATGCCTCTGACAGAAAACAATGGTGAACCCTGCAGTGAAGGAACCATTCATCTCGAGGAAGCTAGGAGCCTGGCCAAAGAGCGTAGACAATGGAGGCACAACCAAAACAGAGTCATCCCAGCAAATCCAAACATAACATGCCAACCTGTGGCAACGTTTGAGGATCCAGAATTGGTCTCCATGTTGGCACCAAAGTCAAAGAGAGTATAGCAGGAGTCGTGTACTGTACAGTAGATGAAGGACAGCTTTTGTGTTTACTGGATAGGGTGTATATAGCCTTCGTTTACCTTCTTAATACAAGTTGTCTCTACAAAGCTGAAAGAAATCGTCAGATGGTTTTGCTGTTGTAGCCCCAGGTTCATCTGAAATGAGAACCAGGTGGAATGTAGGATTAATATATCCTTATGTAGTCCACCATCATCCTTTTAGAAGGTAGGGAAGATGAGGGGCGTTTGTATAACCAGGCAGTGGAGCCGCCTGGTTTTATCAGTGCCACAACATGAGGGCGTCCCTCTCCAGCGTCTCCTCTGCAGTTGGCAAGAATTAATCAACCAAACAAATCACCAAATTTAAATGGTTTCTGAAATCTATATCTAGACTTCCGGTGGCAAAGCCTCTCCTAAGCTAAATGAAATCGTCTGAAGATAGCGAAGATAAAAACAAAGACGTCATCGTACTGAAGGGGTTATATTGCTGCGTTACTATAGAGTAGTAGCAGTGGTAGTAGTAACAGTAATAGTAGTAGTAGCAGTGGCAGTAGTAGTACCGTAGTAGTAGTAGAAGTAGTAGTAGTAGTAGTAGTAGCAGTAGTAATAATAGTAGTAGTAGTAGTAGTAGTAGTAGTGGTGGTAGTAGTAGTAGTAGTAACAATATCAATAATAATAAGAATCAAAATTATATCAGAAGAAATAGGAATAATTATAAAACAATAATAATCAGAATCATATCAATAATAATAATAAAAATAAAAATCATCATCATCATCATCATCCAGATCTCTTTTGCCATTAAACGATATGTTAAATACTTGTCCTCTCCGACAAGGAGAGTGTTTTTACCCCTGTTAGTTTGTTAGTTTGTTAACAGGAGTACTCAAAAATTAAAAGAGAGATTTGGACCAAATCTGGTGGGTACATAGTCCATGTCGGAGGGAAAAATAAATTAACTTTTGGGACCGATCTGGATCGTATAACAAATTCCGGATCCGGAAAACATTGTAGCGGGTCAAGCAGTATGTATTGAAGGTGTTAAGTCCACTCCGTCTTCAGAGTCGTTCAAACCGTAGATAAGGCTTTGTAGACTATATTTCTTACACTTCTGTACTGTTCAGCTTGAGAAATACAGGTCTTGGCCAGGACGGCGTACGGAGACAGCCTGCCCTGACTGAGGACAAAGAGAATCCGGTGCACACATTGGGCTGTAGCCAGGGTGCTTTACTGACGACGATAGCAGATTTTGTCTCTAAGGGCCGTACTATAAAAACCCAGAGTTTAGGCGGTCCAACGGCGACGATCAGTCGTCAGACGTACCTGAGCGTCAGTTATCCTTGCTATAAAAGTCTGGACCGTCAGTCCTGGCGAACCCAGTTCTGGCGTTTGAATGCCACGACAGTCGCTAGATTGGGCGAGACTGAGCTGCATGAGCACTAAAAAAGCGCGCAAATTTTGAATGTTTATTCTTGTTAATAAATTGGACACTTCGCTAACCCATTCTAAACTGTTATTTTTATGTAGGAAATGAGTATATTTGCGCTAGAATTGATAACAAATAATGGTAGAACGCATAAAGAAGATGCATTTAGAAGCAAAATAGTGTACTGTATATACTAAGAATGAAATATGATTTATCCACCTTTTGCAGTTATTTGCATGAAATAATTATCGAGATTATCCAGATTTGAATTCATACAAGCAAAGTGAATGCATTATTGCATACTTCATAGATTTCCATGTTGTTTCCGGCCAGCTCACCAGTCATGAATTATACAGCAGTTTATCCAGGTTATGTGCACCTCTATTCATGCAGCAGCACATCATGTGTTCTAGCTTTATATTGCAAGATGCAAATACAGAGTTATTGGAGAAATATTTTTAGCATGGAGACCAACTTCTTCACAAAACTCGTTGAATGGAGACATTCACTGCAGCACCAACACAGAGGGATGCAGTAACACTCCTCCATTCTTTTTCAGCAGTTTCTTTCCACACCTGTCATCCAGCCATGACCAGCAGACCATATTGTGTATTCAGCATCTGTATATCTGGCTGTACCCCGTAAAACAACTAACTCAAAGTCAAATGGCCACCCCTTACGGGATTATGGTGTCTGGCAACAGAATTTTTTTTTTTTCATATTATTGTCACCTTCCCTGTTTCAGGTCTTACTTGTAAATTTCCAGATTACCTCAATAATTTTACAACAGTACTCAGGTATTCACGTTCTTTTTTACCTTTCCCTTCAAGAAGTACGGTATGCAATGATTTCCTAAGTTCTGTCCCAGTCTGCTAGATATGCTTCCCTTTTTTCCCAGAAATCGTTCCATTTCTGTAGTACTTTCACCCAGTTCTGTTTTACACATTTTCAAACTGTTTACTGTTCTGTTTTCCTAGCTTTCTCCTAAACTGGTCATTTGCTTGATGTTTGTCTCCTTCACTAAATATTTATCTCGTTAATTCCTGTTTGTCAGTCATTGCTAACTGCACCTTTCATGCTTTTAATTTGTTTAACACCTCCACCTTCACCAATATTCCATGCTTTTCCTACACCCATCAACTGCTTCATTACCGATCAATAACTCATTTCTGTCCAAATAACTATTTTGTATATTATATATGGAAGGTGCAGGCCATTTCCTTAGTCCTGTAGCTATTTACAAGTAAGAAAAGCTCTTGAGATGGAAAGATGCCTCAGGATTTTTATTTTTTGTAATTCTCATGGAAAAAAAAAAAATGCATTTACTAACAAATTTGGCTTAAGCCAACACACCTATGTTCAAATCTGAGTGCTTAATTGAAACAGGTAAATATTTCAGCCAGCATCCTAACCCAGTGATTCTCAAACTATGGGTCGCGACCCAATGGTGGGTCACGAGATGAATTTTGATGTGTCGCAGGGACATAGAATAGGCCTAATGCTTTCAATGTATTTTATTAATTGAAATTGTAATTATCCTCATTACACTATTAGCATATTCATAATAACTTCGATAGGCCATATACCGGTTACTCTCTCTCTCTCTTTTACCCTGTGGGTCGTGAAGTATGTGACCAAATAGCGTCACACACTAAAAAGTTTGAGAACAGCTGTCCTAACCAACCAATTCACTCGTATCTGGTAACCTTACCTAACTATCTTAACTACCATACATCAGCTTATCAATTTATTTTGGTGGAAGACGAATCCCATTATTCAATAAAGACCTTAAGTGATGCACATACTTGCTGGTGCTGATGAAAAATTTGTCCCTGTTTTATTACCAATTTCTGTAACTTAGCTGTAAAAAGAGAACACTAACGTTAAAGCTAGTGAAAAATACAAACCTAATTAACCATTTCCCAACGCTGACACAACTCCGATATGTGTAATTTCTGCCATGTAATAAAATATTGTATATACACTTACATGTCATTTATTTCATTACTTTTCGTAGGCAAAAATTGTTACACAAGGATGTTGTTGGGCTCGAGGCAGAAGCTTACTGGTTTGCCCACAAATGTGCTGACTACAGCACTGAGTTGGCTAACACACAAGCTGTTAAACAGTTGCCGTTTCAAAAATCAAATAAACTTGGATGAATAATTTAATATCCTAACTTCGATATTACGCACCACGACGACACACCATGGAAGTTTTTGTTTATTTGTATTCGTTACCGAAACGTTTAGTCTTGTAAAAATTTTATGGACAGCCTTCTTTTTCTCATTTATTTTAGCCCACTAAGTAAAATTTTATTCCTGATTTATTCATTGTCTATAAATGGAAAAATATGTTATCGTATTTATGAATATTTGAATTTGTTATACGAAAGAGGGGTCTCTTGTGGCGATTATCTTCCTTTCAGATTCCAATACTATTTTACGCCATAACAGGAGACGATCGCCTGGCGTGAGGAGCAAATTTATTTATGGTACGGAAAACAGGAACTTCAGACGCTCACTTTCGTCAATACTGGCATTTAGCTTTTATAGCATGGCACATTGGGTTGACACCTTGTATGTTGAAATAGCGTATGAACAGTTAACAAAGTATTTACCTATTTTGTAATGAAAGAAAAGCATTCGGGAGCAGAATGCTAATCGCCTGCCAGAATATGCTGTTGGCCAAGCCCAAGATTATTGGCCATATCCTGATACCCTGAAGGTTTCATGTTGATAGCTCAAGCTGTTCATGAGATTTAATAGTGCTAAAGGCGGGCAATAAAAACTAGTTGACCTTTGGCAGCCATTTTGGTGACCTCCACCTTGACCCCATGTGCTATTTTCTAACTCGTCCAAGATTTTGGCCATATCTTGGTACCCTGGAAGGTTTCAAGTTGAAGCCTCAAGCCGTTCAAGAGATATAAGAGGAACAGACACACTCACACACTCACACTGACAGACACACAGAGGCAGGCAAAAGCATTACCACTCCACCTTGCATAGATGGGCAATAATAATTAAGAATGATTACTTATTTAACAGACGATATATGTGTAGTAGGACTTGTGTATCGCTTGGCCACCACTCAATCGAGTCCTCTCGATTATGTACAATGAAATGAAAATAAACTAATGTGTACAGTACCTAACCATGTCACACTGTAGTGTGCAGAGCTAGCGAAGCAAGAGTCTGTTGAGGAGCTGAATGAGACTGAGCCCACTTCCGAGACCCCTTCTTAATGATATCTGGACGAAATATGTTATACAAAAACCAGCACATAAACAGCAAGCACAATATAAGACAAGTACAATGATACCAGAACAGGTTAGAAGGGAGAGAGACATGAAAAATAGAATTAAATTCATTGTCATTGAGATAGGAAAGTAATATTATACGATCTGAGACAACACGAAAGTTTTCAAAAGAGACATACAAACGAGGCAGTCAGTAGACGAAGCTCCGATGAACTTTTAGCGGTAGTGGCATGTGTTGACGACTTGAGAGTATCATAACTGATAACCGAATGATCGCAAGCATGAAATATTGAATGAAGATGAGTTGGAGAGTATTAGCAGTCACTTAACCTGGAATGATTACTATAAGCAAGGAATATCTCATGTGAAGCCTCGTCTGCCAGGACAAATGCCAAGACATTCCGGACAGACATATTGATATAAGTATCCGTTAATCAGAGAGGGAGAAGAAATTAGACGCCATTTATAGAAGGGAAAAGGAAGAGAAGTGATCTACGAAATCACTTATGGCTAGTTAACAGGGCTGGTAATTGAGACAATCGACTTACCAACAGGTAGCAACTCGATAAATGACTGGACATATCCATAATACTGTTAATGGAATCAATAAAGTTTTTAAAGCTTTGTAAGTCAGAATTACTTCTGTTTTTAGCCGATTATAGCAGCAAGGGTTATTCATGCTTGTGTTCATCTCGTTCAGATACATCGCTAGTCTTGACCGTACCTAAGATATAATGTATGCAGTTTTTTAAAGATCTACAGGGCCAATCTTCTGTCGAAATTTAGAGCGTGAATGAGGATCATTAAGTCTAATGCAATGTACTATGAGTATGATGATTTGAGTATAGCAGTTTTGTCTACTCTGGCTATCTGAAGACAACCTCTGTGGCCTTGATCATGTGGAGGGAAAACGGAAAGTACTTTTTTCTGCTGAGAGTGTGAGACTCAGTTTGTTTTGGAAGCTGAAAGAAACTTGCCTCTGTATTCATTAACAACATGAGATGAAGATGAAGCTGGAGCTAGGACTGAAGAAGATGGGAACTCTGGTCCTGCATATGAATTAGATCATAACCCTGGGTTAACTTTCTTTAGCCTATCAACATGGACAATTTCAGATGACTGAGTATCTGGATCCATATTTTGTATTTGTTATCATGTTCTTTGGCCAATACATTGAATGGCCCCGTGGGCGTCCGGAGGAGGGAGAGGCAGTTGCCCCCCCTTGGAATTCGACGGCTTCAGTTCTTGTTCAAGGATGATTGAGTGATTTGAGTCGATTCATGCATTCTGTCACTATGCATTTGATGTAGGTCATGTAACTCATGTAAGTATATGCCTATGCCTATTTGGAGTGTGTATTTTGATATAACCGCACATATGTATTTTGCCTCACCTTACAAAAAAACTGGCGGACGCCCCTGAATGGCCCAGAAAACTTAGGAGAAAATTTGATGGAACATTAAGGAAATTTAATCATAACTGCATCTCCAACGTCAGTAGAGGATCGTTCGTTCGTTTTAAGATTTCCTCCACCTATAGTGGAGGCCGGGCCAATTAGAGGATAATTCGGTTTATGTTGCTTGTAAATTATTTCAGTCCTTGAAGCCGGCTTTTTTTTTTTTTTTTTTTTTTTATTACGAACATTATGAATGCACTGAAATACAGACATTTGAGTCGCTGCATAGTCATCTACATTATAGACTGGCCATGGTTTTTGGCAGAGAATATCATGACCATACAGATTTACCTGTTGACCATACAGATTTACCTGTTGAGTGTCACGATTCAGGTCAAGTAAATGCTAGGATTATATATTAACGATAATTAGCATGTTTGTGACTCCAGTGTTTTTATAGAAAAGACCCTCCGATATCATGCACATCGTTAATTGGGTACTGAAAGAACACATGTGAAGATTTAAATTTATTACAGTTAAGAGCATAACCCACATTAACATAACCTTAATATCACTTAAGCCCAATAACTCTTAAACCCAACCCTTAATACTAAAAATCAGTAACAAAAGAACAGATCTGCACATGACAAAGTACAAAATGCCTCTGGACTTCATGATGCATGTCCACAGGTGTTTCAGTACACCTGCATTACACTGGGTATGGGTGAAGTGGAAAGAGGCACAACTGAAACGAGTGGCTGGAGCACTGGTAGCCAAGGCGAGGTGTGGTAATGTGAGTGGCTAGGCAGCAGACAACACAACACCACTTCCCACACGAACAGCTCAGGTGAAGTAATGGAAGTGGGCTCCATACAAAGCTCCGCAATGGAGATGGAACAACTGCCTGCCACTCACTGCCAGAGCTCGTCCCCTACTTTTTTTTTTTTTTTTTTTACCTAACGGCCATCACCCTGAATGGGTATTAGGTCAACAAGAATCGATAATCATTAACTAAAAATAATGATATGAAATATTTGCATCTATTTCATACCAATATTAAGTTATTATTCATGATTATGAAACAAAAAGTAATAAAGAATACATCAGTATACATGGATAGTGCCAGGACAGAGACTTCTACCTATATATATCACATGTAGACTCATTACTATACTACTACAAAATAATCAAATACTTATCAAATTTATGTAAAAAATACATAAAAAGAACAATTACAAATTAACTGGTCACGAACAAAAGAAAAAAAGTACACATTTATATAAATGTAACCTCCTCCTGCGGTTCACAAATCTACAAAAGTGTATTGACGTATTTACATAGTGTACAAAAACCATATCTCTATATACAAAAAAAAAGAAAAAAAAGAGATATATCTAATTAATAAGGAAATCACAACCAAGTTCATAAAATTAATCACTCTCTGAGTAATCTGGTCTCTTTCAGGAAAGTCATCAATTTATTAGTCACACCAACGTCCCCATCACCCAAGACAGAATCAAGTGTGAAAGGGAGCGCATTTGTCGTACAGTAGGTAACCAGAGAAGTACGTTCCCCAGCATACCTACTGCAGTACAAAAGGATGTGACTAATAGATAACACCGCGTCACAGGTGGTACAACGCGGTGGAAACTGTCTGTTAATATACGGTAACCTATGTGTCAGTAGGGTGGAATTCATGCGGAGGCGGGCTAAAGCGACCTCCTCCCGCCTGTTTCCTCGGGAGGAACTGGACCAGTCACATATGGTCCTTTTGACTAATGGTCGGTCCACTGACTGCCACAGAAGATTAATTGATTTCTTTCCGAAAGAGAGACTAGACTGTAGCTCACGAGGAACGTCCCAAGTCTCCTCGAGTTCTACAGCCGATTTAGTTACTACGTCAGCCTGCTCATTGCCGTAAACACAGCAATGACCAGGCACCCAAATCAGAGAGAAGGATTTAGCTTAGCACATGTGTGCAGCTTATTGATAATGTAGTCCAGGACCTCATGTGAATCAGTCTACATGAATGAATTACCTGAAGGGCTGACTTAGTGTCCGAAAAAATGACAAAACTCTTGTGATCTGAACGCAAAGCAAAGTCTATAGCTTGATCTATGGCAAATAATTCGGCTGTGAATGCAGACGTATGGCGGGGCAAGCGAAAACGGATGCGGCACTCTGTAGACCACACACTCGCACCCACACATTCATCCATCTTAGAGCCATCGGTGTACAAGTGGAATGATGTTAGGTGTCTAATGAGGATCATCCGGAATAACTGTCGTACCTCCACCTCCGGCGCCTTGTACTTTGCGATGGGGAGCCAGTTAGTTTTGAATGTGGTGGCAAGTGACTCCCAGGATGTTAAAACCTGATCCCCATTAGAAAGGTCGTACCCTAACGCCTCACAAAGGAAGTAAAGCCTCACAGCCACCTGCTTGAGGGCCGCATACAGCAGGTATTCCTATTGTAGGAGGATCCGACAAGTCGGAAGGCCAAATGAGCGTTTACGGTGGGTGGTGATACCCTAAGAAAATAGCAGGTGGTCACGTCGTAGACGGAGGGGAGGCACGTTAGCCTCCACTTCCAACCGCTCCACACGAGTACATCGAAGGGCTCAGAGACATATGCGCAAGCACACGTTCTGAAGCACATCCAGTCTATGGAGGACAGCATCCGATGCCGACCCATACACCTGTGAGCCATAGTCAAGCTTAGAACGGATAAGGGATTTATACACCATCAATTAAGACGTTCTGTCTGCTCCTCACGATTTACTGGAAAGAAATTTAAGAAAGATAATTTTCTTTACTACAAGAAGCAAGCAAATGATTAATGTGTGTTCTCCAGCTGAGCCTACTGTCAAAATGTAGACCCGGGACTTTGACTAAATTTTGAAAAGGTATCGGCTGATTATCTAAAGTTAAATGCGAAGGAGGTATGTTAAATTTACGAGTAAAAACAACACCGATACACTTAGGGACGGAAAATTTAAATCCCCACTCCAGGGCCCAGCGCTGAACAGATTCAAGTGCCAGTTGAATCTGCTGTGCCGAGGATTGTGCAATGCGGGAAGAGTGCCACATTGCACACTCATCAGCATAGAGTGAGTATCTAAGCATCCTGGGGACAGAAGTGGACGACAGAATGTCATTAATGGCAACGCTGAACAAAGTAGGGCTAAGCACACTTCCTTGTGGTACCCCGTTCTCTTGGACAAATATGTCCGAAGTTTCGTTACAGGGTAACCTGACAGAAAACGTCCTGTCAGTAAGGAAGTTCTGAAGGAAAATGGGCAAATTACCTCTTAAACCACAAGCGTAGAGTTTACGTAGTATTCCGTTTTGCCAGGTCATATCATAAGCCTCATGAATATCCAGAAAATTTCCTATCATGAATTCGCGATTGGCAAAAGCCTCGGCTATGCAATGCTCCAGGTGCACTAAATGATCCAGAATGGACCTGTATTTATGGAATCCACTCTGTTGATCATTTAACACACCTTTTGACTCCAAGAGAAAAAGTAACCTTTTATTAACCATACGTTCAAAGACCTTAAACGGACAGTCAGTCAGCGCAACAGGTCGAAACGAGCTGGGACTCGTAAGGCGACCGTCCCGGCGAGGTATCGGTATGACGTGCGTGTAGTGCCATGAGTTTGGGAATGTGCGAGACGCCCAAATCTCATTGTACACCACTAACAGCTTACTCAGGTTGTCCAGAATAAGATGCTGAATCATACTGTACGTAATGGTGGATGGACCAGGACTGGAGCCTTTACAGGATTTAAGGGCAAGGAGAAGTTCATCTAATGTAAATTCGGAGTTGTAGCTGGTATCTCCGTCTTCCATGGCAAAGTCTAAGTTTTGCAGCTCAGCTGTACGCTTATGGTGAAGAAATCGAGGATCGTAGTTGGCTGAGCTGCTTACCTGGGCAAAATGGTCGGCAATAGTATTGGCAATGTCCAAGGGATCGTCAAAGACATTCCCGGCCACCTCAAGTGTGGTGATTGGTGACCGGGAGTACTTGTTGTTGAGTACATTTATGGTGGACCAGACCTGACTTAGTGGGGTGGAGCGATTCACTGTGGACACAAAACTACGCCAATTATCCCGTTTTGCCGCTTCAATTGTCCTCCTTGCCTCAGCCTTAGCCACTTTGTAGGCAATAAAGTCTGATTCTGTTGGCTGTTTCTAAAAAATCCTGTATCTCCTATTGCGCTTAGTGAATGCTTGTCGTCAATCTGGTGTCCACCACGAAACTCTACACTTGTTTGGAATTGTAGATGTCTTGGGAATAGCAGCCTCAGCTGCGTGTATAATAGAAGTCTGTAGGTGTGAAACTTTCTCATCACTGTTATCCCCCAATATATCTAGATTGACGAGCCATGAGTAGTACCCAAAATCTGCTTTCTTAACGTTAAATTTAGGTGGTGGAGGAGGCCGAGAATCGTCGCGTGTATCAGAAAGGCAGATTGGAAAATGATCGCTACCCATCGAGTCATCAAATGGGTCCCCAGAGATGTTAGTGTGTATATTGCGAGATGACAAGGACAGATCTATACATGACATGTTACCAGTGCAGTCGTCTACACAAGTCGCACTACCATTGTTTAGAGGACAGAGGTTTGACTGGAGTATGAGGTCGGCTACTTGCTCCCCCCTACCATCACTCCTCAAGCTTCCCCATTGACAGTGATTGGCGTTAAAATCGACTAAAATTAATTTATGATCCGGAAGTTGATGGGCTAGTGAAGTGAAAGCATCACCATCAATGGGACCACGGAGAGTACAGTAGATAGAGCAAATAGACAGATATGTCATTAAATTTTATTCTGCACGTGACAGCTTCCAGAATAGAACTTAGAATCACTTCCGTTTGTGGGTGTGATTTGTGGGTGTATATGGCGACTCCGTGACCATCATATCTTCTATACAAATGGTAGTGTTTGAACTGTGGAGGATCAGGGTGATCCACCAAGTGCATCTCCTGTAAACAAACAACGTCTGGCTTGTGTATAGATAGCAAAATTGCTATATTGTGGACTTTATTCCCAAGAGCCCAACAATTCCAATGTAACACAGTGAATGTGGCGGTTTAAGATTTACGAAAGGGGCCAGTGTGCTTAGCTTTTTTATACTGCCTGCCGCCAGGCGAGTGGCTACCGGGGTACCTATCCTGGTGCTTACTAATGGAAACCTCCATACATTGATCATCAATAACTAGGCTCCCAGAGCCCACTGAGGAAGAACTAAATTTTTTCTCCCTCACTGGACCAGGAACAGGAAGGACATGAGGACGTGGCTGTTTCGTAAGGGTGGTCATATTACTCTTACTAGAGTTGTCAGACTTCCGTTTAGGCTTTACTGACCGAGAGGCAGGAGCAGCCTGACAGTAGGAAGGTGCAACAGGGGTGTCAGTCTGAGAGGTGTATTGGACAGGAGGCTCAGATGGAGAGGTAGAGTGTGAGGCAAGAGGAAAAGGTTCAGGGTCAGTCTGTGTTTCAACAGAACACATCACAGGACAGGACATTACCGCCTAAGCATAGGACCTATTCGGCGTGTGAGTTGCAATAAACTCCTTCACCATTTTCCTAGCTTCATAGTATGAAATGCCCTCAGTTGCTTTCACTATGCAGACCTCCTTCTCCTCCTTCCACTTGGGACAATCCCTAGAGGAAGTGGAGTGTGCGCCCTTGCAGTGAAAACAACATACCGTCTCCGAAGTGCAGTGTTCAGCATCATGTCCCTGTGTTCCACATTTGCCACACACTGACTGGGAAGCCCGACAAGTTTTATCACCGTGTCCATACAATTGACACCTTAAACAACGAAGTGGATTGGGGATGTACGGCCTTATGTTAACAATTTCGTAGCCAACTTTGACCTGGTTTGGAAGTGAAACTTTGCCAAAAGTCGACAATAGTGGCAGTCTTCGTCCTCATGCCTTTGGAAAATCTGGTTATAAATCGGGCATTGATTACGTCCTGTTGAGCAAGTTCGCGTAAGATCTCGTCCTCTTCCATAACCATGAGATCTCTGCAGGTGATGACACCTTTGCAGGAATTCATGTCGTGCGGGATCTTCGGCTCGACATCATATTCATGGAACTTACGTAGTTTCATCAAATCTTTTACCTGGGAGGAGTTGAAGGTTTTGATGAAGAGGTCTCCATTTACAGTTTTTTTTCACATGTTCCACTTCCCCAGCACAGTAATCAATCACTTTCTTGATGATGTAAGGATTGATACTGCTCAAGGAAATGGAACTGAGAGCATGGAGTGTGACAACCTGTGCATTATTTAATTTATTTACACTAATGACGAGAGTGGTACGAGTATGAGGCCGTTCAGTCAGGGGGCGGTCAGTCCTTGGTACAGTCATAGGTTCGTCAGGACCACCTCCCCCCCTGAAGGAGGAGGAGGCGGCAGGGGCGTCCGACATAGTCACCCCCCCCCCCTAACGGGGGAAATGGGAAGAAGGACGAAGACGAGCAAGGGACAAAACACACCGGGACCAAACACCTAAGGCTGAAATTGCCCTCTCAGACCACTCCAGGGATGCCAGACCGTGTCAATTCACGCCCCAGAGCGATCAGTGAGGGGGGACCCTCCGTGGGCAGCAAGCAAAGGTAATCTCAGTACACAGGAACAGACACCTACTGTTCCTAGCTATCAGGGAGGGAAGGAAAGTGAGAAACTAGCTAGACTAACGTACACCAAAAGGGTAAAAAAAAAAAAAAAGAAAGCTAATTGCTGGTGAGGCAGCCCTAGGAAGCTAGAGCAGAGCTCAGAAGCACACAACCTCACTCTCCATGACCGTGCTCCTCACTCCAGTCCAGTCATCGCCTCAATTCAACTCAAGCTACATCCAGTCCTGAAGCATCGAAACATTGAGTTAAAAGAACATGTATTCGAGGCAGCATAGAATATACAATCAGTGACTTGACAATACCCCTTTGACAAAAGAACTTACATTTATGTTAAGTTCTCACAAAAACATTGATAAGCAAAGTGCAGATGACATACTGCATTACAATTACTCTCCTATAGTACGTGCCAAATTATGTTCACATTGTATCTCTCTGCATAGCATCATAGGCCTCAAAATCCACACAACACATACCTACATGATCTAATATCTTAGAATGCTCAGCACGGCTTAAATAATCTGCTCCAATATTCTCAGCTCCCTTGATATACTCTGTGGTATATTCAAACTGTTGAATATAGACTGCCCACCTCATAATGCGAGGATTTCGGTTAATTGTAGTTTTCAGGTAATGTAATGGCAAGTGGTCTGTCTGAATAACGAACCTTCTACCATAAAGAAATTGATAAAACTTATGAAACTCTTCAATTAAAGCCAACAATTCCCTTTCTACAGTACTACAGTTGAGCTCTGCCTTCTTAAGCTTCCTGCTTGAATATGCCACAGGCCACAGCACCTCATCGTGATACTACATTAGGACAGCTCCGATTCCCACACTTCCATCCTTAAAATAAAGTCCTTACACATATCTGTAAGTTTAAGAATGGGATTACTTGTGAGCTCAAACTTCAAAGTTTCAAACGACCTCTGTTCTTGTTCAGTCCAAGCAAGTTCATTTGGCACATCCTTCTTCGTTAGGTTAATAAAGGGTTCCGCCATAACTGAATAATTAGGAATGAAATCTCTATAATAGCCAGAAAGTCTAAGAAGAGTGAACTTGTTTCTTAGTCTCAGGTGGTAAGGCTTTAGTGATCTTCTCAATCTTGTCACTTTGTGGCTTACAGATTCCTTTTCCAACAGTATGTCCCAGAAAGTTTATCTCTGACTGACCAATTTCACATTTATCTTTAGCCCAGCGTCTTTTAGGCGTAACAGAGTCTGTTCAAGGTGTCTGAGATGATCCTTAAAAGAGCATGAGTGAATCAAAATATCGTCTACAAATATTTCATCACCTTCTAAGCTTCCCAAAACTTCCCTCATAACTCTGTTAAAAACCGCAAGAGAATTACACAAACCAAATGTTAGAACTTTAAAGTGGAATAATCCCTTACTTGCACCAAAAGTAGTGTATTTTCTACTATTCACACGCAGAGGGATCTGCCAGAATCACTTTGATAAGTCAACCTTTGAAAAATACCTAGAGTGGGCTAATTTAACTATTATATCCTCTTGTGAACACATGGTTTCAGCATCAAACTGAATTACCTTATTCAGTGAAATACCGGCTCGGCGGAGCGAGCCAGACACCACCACCCTAGGAGGAGGGTACAGGGAGGTGACCCCCACCCCACAGGGAGATGACAGAGAGGCTCTTTTCACCTGCCGAGCCTTCCGGGCATAAACAGCATATTTCCCCTGTGACCCCACGCCCCTCTTCCCCGCAACCAGACCACCGGGCAGTGTACAGTAAAAGTATTCTACACTTCAGAGGAGGGAACACTCGCCTGAATCGGGGTGGGGCTTGCAGTGGCAAGATCCCAAGCAAACCCTCGGATGCTGAGTCCCCTGGATTGGCCTCCTTTTTAACAGAGGACTCAGAAGGAGCCTCAAGGGTTGCTATTCCCCCAAAGGAGCAGTGGCACAGTATCACCTGTCGAGTATACTGTGGGTACAAGGACCGTCGGTTAGCCACCCTCTGCCAACCACCTTCGGGAGCCAGCACGTCGGCACGTCCACCAGACGACCTTCACTGGCAACCCCAAGGAGGAAGGTGGGCTTTGGGGTACTCTCTGCCAGAGGTACCACGTGGAATGAAGCATCGCTGTCCCCCAGTGCTGTCTCTGGGACAGGAGTCCCAGACCCTACGGCTGGAGTGCAGCCTCCATCGGAGCTGTGGCAATAGCCAGGTGTATCCACCGGGCTCCTTCTCCCCCTCCGCCAGGTCTACAGCTGGAGTGCAGCCTCAGTTGGAGCTGTGGCAATAGCTGGGCGCATCCATCGGGCACTTTCTCCCCGCCACCAGGGTCTGTAATGCCCAGAGGAGCCTCCCCTGACTCCTCTTGCCCTCCTGTGCCCCTTAGGAGCCCAGGCAGTGCCCAGTAGGGCTGCCTGATGGAGGGAAAGTTCTCTGGACCTCCCCCGTCTACCCCGGACTGGAGTTCCGGCAGGGCCTCATCGCTCCACCAAGTAGGAGGATTGGCCCTCAGCCACTCTCCCTCTGCCTGTCCCCAGGCTCCAATAGAGGAAGTTGCCTCTTGCTCCGCCCACCCCTCCTGTGGCAGAGCGAGGCGCCCCTCTCCCCGCCTCTTTCCTTGAGAGGGTGGTTTCTGCTCCCTTTCAGGAATCCCACCAGAGATCAGATCGGGCGTGATGTCCCCGAGGCCAGGTGTCCTGTCCCTGCAGTCCCGTCCTCCCCAGGTGTTGACGAACTCTGCAAAGACGAGAAAGCCACAGTCCAGTCCTGTTGGCCTCATCCTGCAGATGAGACCACAGCCCCTGGAGTCAGTGGTCTTCCCCCGATGCCTGCTGCAGTAGCCGAACCTCCCCCAGAGCAGGTGGCCACAGTCCCTCCCTGACGGCCGCCCCTGTTGGACGAGACGGCAGCTCAGCCAGGGCACCGCCCTCCCCACAGCCGACTCTAGACCCGGGCCTCCCCAGGTCCGCCTCCAGTACCCCAATGATGACTAAGGGCCAGTGCCGTGCGGCGCACCTCCTGGCCCTCTTCGGCCATAGTCCAGAGAGCCTCACATCACCCAGGGCCTCTACAGAAAGAAGGCTGCCCACCACGCCACCCATCAACTCACACGGGACTCGTGGCGACCCCACAGGTGACCTACCCCTGGCACACACTCCGGACGGCCCACTCCCAACGCCTGCCCGCCACCTGCGGTTCCTGGCGCAGGGTCTCCTGCCACCCGTGATCCGAGCTTTCCCCTCTGCCTGTTTCATGAGTAAAGGACTCTGAGGTTGTTTGTCCGCTAGTGTCTGGGAAGCCCCTACCCCAGTGGACCCGCCCCCTCGCCCCAGTGTCTCCCCCCCCCCCGGTGTTACCTCCTCGTGTGGAATAGTGAACTCCCCACCAATTAGCTCACGTGTGGAGTGTGTGATGCCAGGCCACAGGCCGCCCCCAAGTGTGACTATTCCCCCACCCCCCAGTGTTACATACAGACAGACAGCATCAGTGCCGCACTCCCTCTACCCCCTTTGCTTTGGCCATATGAAGTGAATAGAAAGTGACATATGAGGTGTACTCCCAACTTCCTGTCTCCTAAGGAAGTCTATATAACCACTCCCCCCCTCCCCCTCTCCTCCCTCTGCCCCCACGCGCGGATAGATCATGAATGCTATATTCCCTCCTCCTATATAATGCACACGTAGCATAAGGCTAGCCAGGGTATCGTCTGTGTCATGCGGATGCATATAACTAGAATAGGAGGCCGTTTATGTTACGTGAATATACTGTAAATATAAGGACTTGAGTTTATACTGTCGTCTATGTCACGCGTTTGGGTATATTGAGATAAACCTGACTGTCTCTGTTATATATCCGAGACCAAGCGCACCTAGTGTATCATGTGAACCATATATACGACACTGTGTGGAAATTATCATATGTAAGGCAAGGTAGAATACTGTGTAAAGGTCAAACTTGCTGAACTAGGTGGAGATATTTATTATTATTCTGAGATTATCTGGTTATTATATGTCCCATAGTTTTGATCACGGGTGTGTATGTAGTTGTCTATTGTTTATATATAAGTGTGCCTTTGACCAGTTGTGTTTGGACTTTCCTTCCTTGCCTGTGACTGATCCGATCGAGAACAATGAACCCAAGGTCGCACCGTACCTGAACCCGAGAAGTCGGGGCTCAGAATACGCTGCATAACATTCAGCTTTCTAAAAACACCACATACTCTAACACCGCCATTTTTCTTTTTGACTACAACAACTGGACTGCTGTACGGAGAGTCCGATTTCTCGATAATTCCGGCTTTCTCCATCTAGTCTAGTTCTTCAGCTATAGCACTCTTCAGATTGTGAGGCACATGGTACGGTTTACACCTGATTGGTCTGTGGTCTGTTAGAATTATTTCATGAGGTTTAACATTGGCAAGTCCTGGAGTGTTTGAAAATACATCAGAAACATGATTCAGTAATCCACGTACCTCTTCCTTTTCTGCTAGTGATAAACACTCTGAAAGTGTGACATCAGACCAAACCGTCGAGGATTCTAATTCTGGCAATAATAACTGCCCAACCTCTTCAGACTCTTGCATGACCACTGCCGCACAATCCTGAAGATCATTAGCAGCTGATACATTAACATGGTTAGGAACACATTCTTCATTATCTTCCTCATACTTCTTTAACATGTTAATATGGAACTTCTTTCTCTTTCCACCAAAGTCTATTACATAATGCAATGGTGATGAATAGAGTAGTACAACATAGGGTCCCTTCCACAGAATAAGTAGCTTATTCCTGTCAGTTGGAAGCAATAGCAATACCCTGTCTCCCACTTTTAACTTTCTATCAGAAACCTTCCTATTATAATAGCTTTTGTCCATTTCCTGTGTCTTCAGTAATTCTTCTCTAGCTAATCTACAAGTTTCCTCCAGTCGTTCAGCTAAAATCAGTGACATTTGTAAGTGGTTACTGGTCACAGTTCCATCCCAGATTTCTCGTAGAACATTCAGTGGACCCCTAACTGTCTGACCATAAACTAAGTAAAAAATAGAAAACTTTGTGCTTGCCTGAGGGGCTTCTCTGTAAGCAAATTAAAGTGGAGCACAGTACTTTGGCCATTCCTTTGGAGCTTCTTTACAGATACGTCAAAGCATGTTCCTTAAGGTTCCGTTAAACCTTTCAACCAAACCATTCGAAATGGGATGATATGGGGTGGTTTTCAAAGATTTCATAGACGAAAGTCTGTTTACTTCAGCCAATCCTGTATGAGACAGCCCTAGCATGTATTCAATATGGATGGTGGGTGTTAGCGCCGAAATGGTGACATGTGGAGGTGTAGGAGGACTACTGGGCATTGGGATAGGTCACTACCCCCGAGAAATAGGCCCTGAAGCCTTTGCCCAGAGTCGGACACACACACAAAAAAAAAAAAAAAAAAAAATCATTCCTGATGTGAACTGGCTACCCCTATCTGAAAGTATTTCATTTGGAATGCCTATTCTAGAGTACACTTCAATCAGGGCATCCACTACAGTTGTGGTCTCAATATTTGATAAAGCTACTGCCTCTAGATATCGTGTGGCAGAGTCAACTGACAAGAATATATCTTACACCATTGTATGCCCTGTGTATTATTGGTCCAGTTATATACACTCCTATTCGTGAAAAAGGCACATCAATCACTGGCATGGGAGTAAGTTTTCCTGACTTCACACTGCCTTTATTTACCGTTCTTTGGCATTTATCACATGACCTGCACCATCGTGATACATCAGGTACCATTCCTGGCCAGAAGAATGAAGCTTGGATCCTGTCTAATGTCTTCTTTGTCTTCATTTCTCCACTCATGATGCTTTCATGTCCTTGTTTAAACACTTGCGTACGATGTCCTCGGGGCACTGTTAGCTGTTCTTTTACACCACCTCTGAATTCTGTTACTCTATATAATCTTTGGTTTCTCTCAATAAATTTAGAAGTCCTTCCCTTTGACTGAAATGTTCATTTTGTAAAAATATGGTTTGTCACAGAATTTAAGGATTTGTCACTCTCCAAAGCCTTTAAGAATTCGGAAGTACACACAGAGTCACACTTATTCACCTTCAGCGGTTTTGTGGGTTGCTCATCTCGTCGAGTTTGTCCCCTGGTTACAGCAGAAACACAGCTGTCATCCGCAGTCGACAGTGAATCTTCATTCGAGGAAGAAACAGGAGATTCTCCACTAGCCTCCGATGTCTTGCCAGTAGTCATCGCAGATCCCGTCGTGCTACCGGTCGCTGAACTTTCTGCCGAACTGTTAGTTGCAGTGGATGAAACCTGTTCTAATGAAGAAGCATACTTTCCTTTACGAATTTCACCCACAACTAGGTCATACACAGGTGACTGGCATACAGCTGCTTGCAAAATCTGCTTCAACAACCAGGGAGAGTCAATCCCTACCTTTACCTCTGACAAGACCACTACCGTCCCAGTGGCCAATTTCAGTCTTATGGTATGACCCGTATAATGTTCTGGGGTTACTAGCTTCTCTGCCACAAGACATAATGTTGCTCCACTGTCAAGCACAGCAGTCACTGTGTGCCCCTTCACACTACCAGTAACCAGTGTTAAGCAGTCACTGTTCTTAAGCTTACGTATTTCACTGGAGACAGTACCACATACATTTAAATTATCTTTACCAAATGACTTAGACTTAGCATCATCATTCAAATAATAGTTATTCCTTCTGTGACCTGGTTTTCCACACATCCAACACAAACCTGTTTTCCTCCCTTTTTCGTCCTTTCCAGTAGAAGGTCCTGCTTGGGGCTTAACTGTATCCATTCTCTCCTCTCCATCTCCTGTCCTCCTGATTGGCTTCATCTTATTCGTGCTGGCAGGGTGGCCATGGGCATCCATCCATCGATCAGCTTCCACTGCACTTTCTTCCAAACTACGAACATGGCGCTCCTTTAAAAAAGTAGTTAGTGGAAGAAGACACAGTTTGATAAAGCGCTCCCTCACTATTAGGCCCGTTATTCCTTCACATGACTATACACATCCGTCTGCTTCAACCCACTTGATGAAATGTTTTTTCAACCTGCATATTAACTGTTGAGCAGACTCACCTTCCCGGAACTTGGAAGTTCGAATTCTTTTTCTGCATCCTTGCGATGTAACGTCGTACCCCTTCAGTAAAGCAGCCTTGAACTTATTAAATTCTGCCACCACATCGTTTGTGAACATATGGTACATCTTGAGCGCACGTCCTGTTAAGAGAGATGCTAAAGCAGTAGGCCAAATAGCACGTGACCATCCAGCACCTTCAGCTACTCACTCGAAACGAGAAATGTAGGTATCAATATTATCTTTTGACTCGTCAAAAGCTGGTAGTTTTGGTGGGTGCACCACATTGGTAACTGGCTGAACAGCAATACCAGCCGCAGCAGCACTGGGAGCAGCAGCAACTTTAGAAGCTTCAATTTCAGCTTCTAGCTTTAACCTCTGCAGTTCCTCTCGGCAGCCCTTCTTTCCCTTTCGGCTACCTGAATTCTCTGCCACTCCTCTCTAACCCATTTATGCATTTCTTCACCAGAGTAACCTAACAGAGAGGTCTCATCATGCAGACCTTTGATGCACTTTTCCTTACTCATGGTGTTCAGGAACACAGATTCAAGCAATACCCATAAAACGTATGTACAGTCGCGAGCAGATGAAATGGAGACACCAGCACACACACCTCTGGGTCGCTTCTACCCGACGAGTTACGGGAGAGTGAGAGAGGGAGGGGGGTGTATGGAGGGGCTGGTGGTGGGAGAAAGATCAAGAGAGGGAAGGGAAGGGAAGGGAGGAGAGGAGGGGCGGCAATAACCATGGCTGTCAAGGTCTTACTTTATCTTGATTATGGATTAATGTTTGATTTTGGGAGAGCTTAATTAATCATGATGTCAATCACATCACTGATAATGGGTTTTAATTTAAAACTGTTTTCACTTGAAGCGAGAGAGTAGTTTGTTGTGTCATAGATGAAGTTGGCACCTTTGCAGCTGAACCGTGGCTTCATAAGATTCTATACAACAGCCAAAGCGTTAACCTAATGGTTCATATTGGCTAAACCGAGATGAAGAGGAGTTCATCAGCACTATGGGTATCACACAAGGCTGCTGCTCACGATGGAGAGACGATTGCCAAATTATAATAGGCTTTTCTGTCTCAAAAGTATCCCTCCCCAGGTGCGAGTTCCATTCGAGGGGTTCATTGGTGAGAGGTGAAACTGGAAGGGGTTCAAGAGGGAGGGGGTAACACCTGTTTGAGCGGTGTGGTGGAAAATATTGGGGAATGAGGAGAATAGTAATGTAGTCATAAGCCAAAGGTGAAGAAAATATGTGCACGTCGGGTTAACACTTGTCTGTGATGGTTCTGGTGCCCAACAATTAATGGATGAACATTTTAATAGGTTGATTGTGCTCGTTATTTCAGGATGTCAGCATAAATATGTCTTGCTATATGTCATCAGACTCTAGCCATGATTATACACATTTTTTAACTTGGGAATGCTAGGGATCAAAAGCATATGAAACCGAATTAGATGGATTTCACATTTACAAAGCTATGTATTGATTTTTAGTCAAGTCATCATACGTCAGTATTTGTTCGATATTACAACTGTAATGATTACAATTTCTTTAATGAATGGGCTATTTTCAGTGCTTAATGTGTTTTAGCAATAATTATTAATAATATAAAATACGAGAACCACAGGTATTCATGTTTTTTATGATAAAAGAAAATTGTGAGGAACGGAGTGAGACAAACCCTCTTGCAGAATATAAGCTCATTTCTGGTGAAGTGAGGGTTCCATTCATGTGAACCGCAGTTCCCTTTATACACACACACACACACACACACACACACACACACACACACACACACACACACACACACACACACACACACACACACACACACACACACACACACACACACACACACACACACACACACACACACACACACACACACACACACACACACACACACACACACACACACACACACACACACACACACACACACACACACACACACACACACACACACACACACACACACACACACACACACACACACACACACACACACACACACACACACACACACACACACACACACACACACACACACACACACACACACACACACACACACACACACACACACACACACACACACACACACACACACACACACACACACACACACACACACACACACACACACACACACACACACACACACACACACACAACAGGAATGTTGCCAGAATGGGAATAATGACTAACAAACTCGTCAATATCAAAATGTGATGCCTGGCAACCACCTTCATTCTCAGACAGCCAAGACTGTTTCTCCCTCCCCTTCCACTCACCAAAAGCTCTCCCCCTGTCCCCCTCCCTGCCCAGCCTACCATCTCCTTTCTTCCTCTCTCACTTCCTGTCCCTCTTCAACTCGGCGTAGCCATTGTGAAACTTTAGGTTAACGATTTAGCTCTTGCCTTGATTCTTATGAAGCCACAGTTGAGCTGCGAAGCTAGCCATATCTTCATGTGTAATACAATATATTGCTCTCTCGCTTAAATGGAAAACAACTTAAAGTTACAAACCCATTACCTTATCAGTGATATGTATGACATCATGATTAATTAAGCTCGGCCAAAGTCAATCCTACATCCTTAAGATAAAGTAAAACCTGGACAGCCATGGTTATGCCTCTCGTACCCTCCCCTGCCCTTTCTCCTTCCACCAGCCCCTCCATTCCCTCCCCCCCTCCCTTCTTCCTCTCTCACTCCCCTCCCCCCCCACACCTGGTAACTAGTCGGGTAGAAGCGACCCAGAGGTGTGTGTGCTGGTGTCTCCATTTCATCTGCTCGCGACTGTACAATATCAGTCGAGTCCCTGTTTGGGCACCAATTTGTCACGATTCAGGTCAGGTAAATATATAATATATCAACGATAATTAGCACGTCCGTGACTCCAGTGTTCTTATAGAAAAGTCACTCCGATGTCATGCACATCATTAATTGGTACTGAAAGAACACACGTGAAGATTTACTGTAAATTTATTACAATTAAGAGCATTACCCACACTGACATAACCTAACTATCACTTAAGCCAAATAACCCTTAAACCCAAACCTTAATACTAAAAATCGGTAACAAAAGATCAGATCTGCACATGACAAGGTACAAAATTCCTCTGGACTTCAGGATGCATGTCCACAGGTGTTTCAATACACCTGCATTACACTGGGTATGGGTGAGATGGAAAGAGGCACGACTGAAACGAGTGGCTGGAGCACTGGTAGCCAAGGCGAGGTGTGGTAATGTGAGTGGCTAGGCAGCAGACAACACAACACCACTTCCCACACGAACAGCTCAGGTGAAGTAATGGAAGTGGGCTCCATACAAAGCTCGGCAATGGAAATGGAACAGTTGCCTACCACTCACTGCCAGTGCTCGTCCCCTACTGCCCGTGCTTCTCACTCCAGTCCAGTCATCACCTCCCTTCAACTCCAGCCACATCCAGTCCCGAAGCATCGAAACATTGAGTTAAAAGAACATATATTCGAGGCAGCATAGAATATACAATCACTGACTTGACAATGAGTTAACAGAAGATTGACAGATGTAGCTACTTGGGGTAACTAATCCTGCCATGCATTCTGCATGCGACCAACAAGAGGACAAAGAATTCCAAAATCTTTCTATTAGAACGTTCTACTAGATCATTTAAGGCTGGATGGTAAGCTGTGACAAAGGTTTGTTTTACCTATAAGCACCGGGTGACAGTTATATCCGACGTGAAATTGGTGAATCAGGGCCACCAGGTGACGGCTACAACTACAAGTGTCTTTGCACCACAGTTTGAAGTGGACGCCACTTGATCTCATCACCAAAGGGTAGGGATAGCCTCCCAGCACCCTGAGATAAGCGTACGTCAGTCGTCTCTGTGACTCTGCCAGGAGTGGGATGATGTTTTCTTACGTCTCTCATCCAGTTCTGTTCCCACCTTACGTGGACCCTTGCATCATCCACCCCTGCCAAGCCTCATTCCAAGAATACTAGAAAAGGGCTCAGTGACAGTGCCATAAGGCATGCCTTGCATGCAACAGTGTCTAGTTTACCTAGTACTTGAGTAAGTTATCACACTGAGAGCAAATCCATAATCAGCGCTGCAGACAGAAGCACAAACGCCTCCTTTCTCGTGCCAAAATTTTTTTCTCTTCCTCAAGTCATTACTCATTATTGCAAAGACATACAGACCTGAGGATACTTTCATTCGCAAGAGGAAGAGTTGGGGAGTAAAATGGTCAATAATTCGTTTCCCTAAGTGCTACTGTTTCCGAGATAATAAGGTTTGAAAACAAGAAATTTTCAGTGATTTCCGAGAAATTGCCCATAGTCAGGTGACAACTGTTTTAAATATTGCCCAGCGTTTGGGGGTTGATGTCGTCCTGGTGAGAAATGTCCTTGAGGATTTGATTACAGAACTCTGTGCCATTGGGTGTAGTAAATGGGCAGATTATATGTGTAACAATGGCATTGGCCACTTCACCGGATGACTGAGAGACCAGTGGTACCAAAACAACAAACCGTCAGAAATGATCAACGGCTACGAGTAGATATTGATAGTCATGACAGCTTCGTTGATGCTGAAGCTGATCAATGGTCACAGTATCCCAAGGTTTCTTAGCTGTTGGATATTCTAGAATAGAAGCAGGATTTCCAGTAGTACCCTTAAGTTGGGCACATGACTAACAGAGGAGAATATGTTTCTCTAAATCCTTCCTCACTGTGGGCCAATAATTTTTCTTTCTGGACTCACGTAAACATCTGTCTCTCCCTGGATGCCCCGCATGTGAAACATCATGCACCAGAGAGAAAATCGATTCCTTAATGGTAGAAGGAACCACAAGTTGTAAAACCTGGGACTTGGATAATCTGATACTCTTATAAAGTATATCCTGGTATAAATGAAAATATGTTAGTGGAACAGGTAAATCAGTAAGAGTAGTTTCATCTCCAGACTCTAGAGCAAATACGACTTTAGACCTCAGGGGATCCTTGCGTTGTGCTTCCTTAACTGTCTGTGGACAGAAAGTGGACAACTGTTGTACAACAGGAATGAGAATATTGCGACTGAGTGCATCAGCAACTACATTAGCACGGCCTGGAGGATATTTAAATGTAGGCTCAAATTCTTGGACTGTTAAATACCATCGAGCAAGTTTGTCAGTAAGATTCTTGTCCTTGAAAAGTTCAGTAACTGATGCACGATCAGTGTAGATATTATAGTCCAAAATGATATCACACATATGCTTAAGAGCCCAAAGAACAGCTAGGGTTTAAGGATGAGTTGCAGAGTAACGTTTTTTTGCATTATTAAGAACTCAGCTAACATAAGCAACGGCATGCCAGTGGCGATTAGTGTTTTGCTGCACGAGTGCAGCACCCGAACCAAATGAATCATCCATACACAGTGTGAATGGTATGGCATAATTAGCAAAAGCCAGAATTGGTGCATTCGTGAGTGCAGCCTTTATATCACTGGAATTTTAATCCTGTGCAGATCCCCAATGAAAAGGAACATCTTTCTTCAGAAGTTTTGTGAGGGGTGTTGCAATTGTTGCATTTCCCTTGGTGAAGCAGCTGTAGTAGCCACTTAAACCTAAGAAACTCTTCACATGATCAGCACTGGTAGGCACTGGGAAGTCTCTGACTGCCTAAATCTTATCTGAGAGTGTATGGATTCCATCACTGGCTACTACATGACCTAAGAATTTGGTTTCCAACTTCAGGAAATAATATTTGGAGAGTCTGAGTTTAAGACCAACGGTTTGGAGTTTGTGGAGGACCTTACAAAGCTTAGAGAAATGACTTTCAGTGGCTTTACGGACAATAATAAGATCATTTAGGTAAGCAAGAACAGTATTACCAAGCATGCCAGCAAGCAAGATATTAACAGCGCACCAGAATGTCAGTGGGGTACTACAAAGCCCGAAAGGCATGCGAATGAACTCAAAATGACCCTGATTAGTACTGGAAGATATTATCTGTCTTGACTCTTCATTTTACCAGTATCCACTGTGTAAGTCAAGACTGCTGAAATAGAATTTCCTTTTCCCAAAGCCTGCAGTATGTCATGAAGGATGGGCAGAGAGTAGCAGTCGGGGACTGTTACTTCATTAACATGCTGCAAGTCAGTAACAGGACGAAATCCACCGTCTTTCTTTGGAACAAGGAAAAGAGGAGAATTCCAAGGGGACGTTGAGTGCATGATAACCCCTGATCAAACATACTTGATACTTCCTCCTCTACTGTTTGCCTTTGCTTATATGGGAGGTGATACACAGGAACATATAATGGATGAGTCCCAGACTTATGGGAAATATAATGCTGTAATAAATCTGTCTTCCCCAGCGGCTAACCTGAAAGGACAAGAACGCTAAAGAACTCATTTAGAAGGTCCAACAATCTTTCTTTTTCACGAGGGAGAACAGTAATTTTAATATGGGATACTATTAACCCTTTCATGGCAAGGGGCTGTTGTGGGATAAACTGATTGAAGCAATGGGGAAACTGCTCTGCACCTCTTGGACTTTAGTATGGTAAGCCAAGAAACTAACTAAACAACAGCCATCTTTCAGTGTAAACGGGCCACCGGTCCTGATAAGAACAAGAACATCAGTCAGACGTCTGGCCTTAACCGTGCTTAAGGTGGTCTCGAGTGACAAGCTTTTCACGCGTACTGCCCCACTCAAGCACACCAAATCTATACCTTCATGCAGATCTAGCAACCGGACTGGGACTCATGTGAGGGTTTGATCATGGAGTCAATGGCCACCTAACACCACAGCCGAAACCAAGGTCCAGTTCGAACCACTTGCATTCGAGATGTCAGTGTCTACCAGGAGTGTCACAAGCGATGAGGGACTCCTTATCTAACCCTGATGACCCCGTCGACAGACTAACAGAGCTCTGCAAGGGAACAGCCATCAGAATGACACTCGAATGAAGTAAGGGTCTGGAAGGAGACAAGGCATTATGACTTACTAGATTATAAGCAATAGAATTAATACTAGAATGATCGTCAATGCCATACTGGCCCAGAGTTTCTAGACCAAGCAGGCCATCTGCAGGTAGGGAGAAGTTCTTAGCAATGTGAAAATCTGAACACAGCATGACGTTCGAAGTGTAAGAGTAACCATACCAACGATATCTAAGAGATCCCCAGTAATACCAAACAACTTGGTGTCAGGTGGACGAATGGACCACTGTGTGTGTGTGGCATTTGATTCATTAGTCCATCTATGGATGACTGGGAAATGGTTAGCGAACGCCCCAGTGTCATCAACGAGTGGTAACTTACGCCTACCGACGTGCCAAGCGATGGACAAAATATCCACCTTTTGTGGTGTAGTGCAGGGAGTAAACTGTGGCACTAGTCGAGCAGGACAGTACTCCCAAGGTGGTTGGAAACCTGATGACAGGGAGAACTGGAGCTTCCGTTTCATCAGCCCTTAGGATTAGTTCCTGACCATCCCCCTTGGCTGTACACTTTCGGTGTTTAGGTAACACAGAGAGTAGGCCAGCATACTCTCCGATAGAAGTTTCTCTAACTGTCAACACCAAACTATATGCACATTACACACCACACTTCCTACTCAAAATTAAATTAAAAAATGGTATCATTGTACCAAGTCTCGGAGTCCCCAGGGGGGGAGGGGATTACCATAAATGCCCCCAACATCCGCCCCTCTTCTGGTGACGACTCAATGAATAGCCTGGAACCACTGTCCGATAAGCTTCTTCTTCATTTCTTCAACATTCGCGGCCTTTCCTCTAACTTTCTCTCTGTTGAGCGTCACCTCTCCTCCTCTAAACCACACTTCCCCTTCTTAACTGAAACTCAGCTGTCTGAGGCAACTGATAGCAAACCCCTTTCTGTATCCTCATACTTTCTCTATATTCGTTTTAAAGCCAAAGTTGGCAATTGTGTATATGTACGCAATGAGTTATCTTGCTCTCGTGTTCCTGAACTTGATTCTTCTGAATTCTCTACTCTCTGGCTTCGTCTGTTCTGTCATTCCCTGATTAAATATATCTGTGCTTTTACTTATCCCCTAATTCTACTGACTATGAAAAATTCTTTGACTATCTTACTTCTATGATGGAACACATCCTAACTGTTTCTCCTTTCTCTGAAATCTCCATTGAAGGAGATTTCAGTGTTCACCATCATCTTTGGCTCTCTTCACCCATCACTGGTCAACCTGGTGAACAAGCCTACATTTTTTTCTATCCTTAATGATCCTGTGCAGCTTGTACAGCACCCTACCCGTATCCCTGACTGTCCTAGAGAGAGTTCCCATATACAATACTTGACGTCTTCCTTACAATTAATCCTTCTGCTTACACTGTTAATCTTTCCTCTCCGTTGGGCTCCTCTGACAACAACTTTAATACCTTAAACCTGTCCTATCGCTCCAGTTCTGCTTGTGGACCCCCAAAGAAATACCAGTTGTGGAACTTTGGAGCTGCTGATTGTGAAGCCCTTAGGCAGTACTTCTTTGATTTTCCCTGGAATGATCATTGCTTCCATGGCCGGGAGCCATCTGAGTATGCCTTGTGCATTACGAAGATTATTCTCTCAGACATGGGAACATACATTCCATTCTCACATCCGTTGACTAAAGCAAAAAAAGCTTTGGTTCTAATGCTTGTTCTAATGCTGTCCACGACAAGGAGATGACCTATAAAAGGCACCAGAGCCAACTCACCCCTTAATCACATATTTTTCATGTTCTGCCAGGAATCATGCTAACTCTGTTCTCCGCTCTGCTAAAGATAATTGCATCTATACTAAATGCTCGCAACTCTCCTACCTTCCCGCTCCTTCTGGCATCTTACCAAAAACCTTTCTAACAACTATACCTCATCATTCTTCCCTCCTTTTTTCTACTCTGATAGCTCTGTAGCTATTTTTTCTACTGATAAAGCAGATCTCTTCGCTCAGACCCCCTCCTCCAATTCCACCTTAGACAATTCCAGTGCTGTTCCTTCGTCACTTCCCCCCTCTGACTTCCTCATGGCTGACATTAAAATGTCTTCAGCTGATGTATTTTCTGCCATCACTAGCCTTAATACTAACAAGGCACATGGGCCTGATGGGATTCCTCCTGTTGTCCTCAAGAACCGTGCCTCTGTGTTTAACACCCTGCCTAAGTAAACTATTTCACCTTTGTCTGTCAACTTGTACCTTTCCTTCTTGCTGGAAGTTTGCTTTCGTTCCGCCAGTCCCAAAGAAGGGTGACCATTCCCAACCCTCTAACTATCGCCCATTGCTTTAACATCCTGTGTTTCAAAAGTTTTCGAGTCTATTCTTAACTGAGAAATTTTATGCATCTTTCCCATCACAACCTTCTTTCTGATTGTCATAATTGGTTTCCTCAGAGATGCTCCACTGGCGATCTTCTCACCTACCTTTCAGACTCCTGGTCATCCTCCATTCGGGACTTTGGTGAAAGCTTTGCCATTGCACTTGACATCTCAAAGGTTTTCGATCGAGACTGGCATAAATCTATATTCCAAACTGCTCTCTTACGATTTCTATCCTTCTGTCTGTGCTTTCATCTATAGCTTCCTTTCTGGTCGTTCTATAGCTGCTGTTGTAGACGGCCACCGTTGTTCTCCTAGATTTATCAACAGTGGTGTTCCTCAGGGCTCTGTCCTATCACCAACTCACTTCATTGACCTTTTAAGTTGTACATCAAACCCTGTCCACTTGTACGCTGATGATTCCACCCTTCACCTTTCCATTTGGTTCTCACGACGTCCATCTCAGTTGTTACTTCAGTCAACAAGGAATGAGGCTATAGCACACCTAATATCTGACGTGGCTCGATCTCTGACTTGGGTAAAACTAATCTTGTTCTTTTTAATGCATCAAAGACTCAGTTATTACACCTATCAACCGAACAAAATCTTCCACAGGAGTATCCACTAATGTTTAATAATATCCAGTTCAGTCTTGCATCATCCTTAAACATACTTGGAGTTTAATTCTCCTGGGATTTATCTTGGAAAGATCGTATTACATCTCTTGCAAACTCTCCTTTCAAAAGGTTACGTGTGCTAAGCGGACATCCGTACCTTCTTTACCCCTGCACAGGTGTTGACTTTATCTATATACCTAGGCTGGTTCCCTCAAAGAAAGGGAGGTAGCCGAGACAGGACGGCACACTCCCAATTTACTCATCCAAACACACATTCATTTGCATCTTAGGCCCAAGGGGAGAAGGGACAAATCTTCACTGCACCGCACTGTACAATGGTCAACTGCGAAAGCAATCAGCGATATCCACAGCAGGGCCTGACAGCAGTGCTGGTTTACCCCTGCCACATCACAATGGACCCATCCCCTTACCCACACCTGACCTGATCAGCTGATCAGACCAAATGTGGAAGAATATCCCCTCAGGGCTGTGTCACCATTAATTCTTTCACAATTTCTCTCCAATCATTCCTATTACGTGCAGCCACTCTTCCTTGTTCAACAGACATCCCTCTTGCATCCAACACTCTCTTTACACTGTCCATCCATCCTATTCATGGCCTTCCTCTCAGCCTTACACCTCTCACATCCGATCCAGTTATCTTTTTCACCAATCGCTAATCATCCACTCTCTCCATATGCCCAAACCATCGCAACACCGTCTGCTCAACTCGATCAGCCATCTCCCGCACAACTCCAGTTCTCCCTCACACTTCATCATTTGTCACTCAATCCATACGCGTCACTCCACACATAGGCTACTCCTCAGACACCTCATCTCCATTACATTCAAACTTTTCTTCTCTGCTACACCCATATTCCACGTTTCAGCCCTATATATATATATATATATATATATATATATATATATATATATAAAGCAGTCGGTTTCACAACACCCTCATAAAGCCTTCTCTTTCCATCCATTCTAAGCGAACATCTAAACATTTTCGCTCCTCCCAGCACCTTTCCTACTTCATTCATTCTAAACTTCACTTTTGCATCTATTTTTTCATCCACAGGAACATGTGACTCTGACTACTTAAAACACTCTACCTCCTCAAGCAACTCACCATTCAAAACTATATTCATCCTCCTACCATCTACCAACCTCGTACACTTCATCACTTTGCTCATATTCTCATTTACTTTCAATTTTCTCCTTTCACACACCCTTCCAAACTCCTCTACCAACTGTCTCAATCTCTCCTCTGAATCAGCCACAACTGCAGTATCAGTTGCAAACAGCAGTTGATTTAGATTCCACTCTCTACATTTAGCATTCAACAGACTCAAATCTCCACCTAACAGTCTTGCATTCACCTACATTACAACATCCATAAAAATATTAAACAACCAAGGCGACATCACACATCCCTGCCGCAGTCCCACGCTCACGGGAAACCAATCGCTCACAGTATTTCCCACCCTTACACATGCTCTACTATTTACATAAAGACTTTTCACTCCTTTTAGCAACCTACCGTCAAGTCCATACAATCTTAAACAGTCCACAAAGCCTCGCTATCAATTCTATCATTTGCTTTCTCTAAATCCATGAACGCCCAAAACACATCCTTACCTTTCGCTAAATAATTTTAACAAACCTGTCTCACAGCAAACACCTGATCCAAGCATCCCTTCCCTCTCCTAAAGCCACACTGCTCATCACCAATCACTTCCTCTGGACCCTCTCTAATTCTAATAGTTAACACTCAACAGGCTTATACCCCTAAAGCTAGTACATTCATAATTATCACCCTTACCTTTCTGCAATGGAACCAGACAAGCACTTGCCCAGTCAATTGGCAATTGGCACCATACTTCTCACAAAACACACATTCAACAGTCTTACTAACCACTCAACAATAGTCACTCCACCACCTTTCAGGCATTCCACGGCACACCCATCCATAACTGCAGCTTTCCCTGTTTTCATCTCCTTTACTGCCTCCTGCACTTCCTACGTCGTTATCAAAGAAGCATTCAACTCTCCCAACACATTTATTCCTTGCATTCTTCCATCTGCCACAATCTCAGTCTTCCTTTCCTCCTCTACATTTAACAGTCTTTCAAAATACTCCCCCCACCTCTTCCTTACTGCATCCATCTCAATTAACATCCTTCCATCCTCTGTTTTTGCTTGCTCTTCCTTAATACACGGGTTTTATTTGCCCCTGAGTAGAATACAACTCCCGTGTGTTGGGAGGCTCCCCATATACAGTTTTTCTCAAAAAGGTGGAGTCAAAGGCTTTTCATCTCATTAACTCCCTCTGCTTGCTGGCTCCCTTCAACCTCTGTCTCTTCGCTGGACTGTTGCATCTTTATCTCTTTTCTATCGCTGCTTCAATGGTCACTGCTCCTCTGAACTGTCTGCTTCCATCCCTCCGACGATCACGTAGCATCCGTCTAGCAACAATTTCTCATCCCTTTTCTGTCCAACTCTCTAATACAAGAGCTAACCATTACTCCCAGTCCATTTATACTACAGGTCAACTCTGGAGCTGTCTCCCTCTGTCTGTATTTCCTGTTTCCTATGATCTCCATTCTTTCAGACACAGTGTGTCCAGGCATCTCGAAATGGACGGATCTTGATTTATTTTGCTCTGTTGTATTGTTTTTGCTCTTTTCTTGGATGGAACTGTTTACAGGCTCCCGGCCTTTGGTTACTTTTTCTGAGTGAATCGGCGGTGGACTCTTCTGAAGTGTTTATCCTTGACTGTTTGAATGACGGTGCTGACCTTCCCCTGACTGATGTAATCTCCAGTTTGCATACTCAGTCTGCTGCTGGAGAACAACGGAGCACCGATCCGTATTATGACCAGATGACTGATGGACAACACACCGTAAAGTTATTACTGCCACGACGTAGTGGAGTGCGACTCGTGTTGTCTTGAACTGTACGATGTTGGTTGCGTCGAGAGACCAACTTGGAGAATGACCGAGATGAGCGGTGTGACTTGAGCGGGGAGGGATGAGGCACATGATAAAACACACTAAATCCTATGTGGGTGGCCACATTGAATGAGCAGGGAGGTTTGTCGCCCCGCTCATCCTCCATGCTCATCGCTACGCAATGCTACATGTTCCAAAATGTTCCGCACTGCCCAGCGACACCCCACTCCTCAGGCATTTGCATCATCATTCAGTCGTGCTGGTACTGCGTGTTGGGGAGGTTTGGTTCTGGTAATTGTCTACTGAACACCTTACTGGAGCTGTGTACCACAGGAGAGCTGTGTGGGAGCCAAATGATCCACTCCACAAAAATACTGGGGTGTTGAAGAAACAGTGGGAAGATATCTGTGAATAACTGCATACAAATGGTAAATATATATAATCGAGCATTATTTTGTCATTCGATAGCTTAAGTATTGTTTGTTCCACAGTTGTTATAAAACCTATAAGAGACCATTAATGTCTAGAATTCATACTAGTATTTAGTGCTCTATTCCCTTTGCTACATCGTAGGCTCAAAACTAATAAACTGATAAGTGTATACACTATTTGCATGTGTATATGTATATATGTAATGAACATCGACAATTTTATAAACTATCAATACATAAATCTATGAAATATAATTCAGTAGATAGCGAATTGCCCAGCAGATACTTCACTATAGGCACGCTTCTGACTAGCTGTCGCCCACGAGGTTGCTGCTTCCTATTTGGACATGCATCACGTTGAGGCTCACCTCGCCACTAATCGCTCGACGCTACTGCCTACTCGTCACATTCGATCAGGGTACGATCACACCAAACGCGATGAGTGGAGCGACTTGAGTGGGGAGGGATGAGGTGACACGATAAAACACTAAATTCTGTGTGGGTGGCTACACTGAATGAGCGGGGAGGTTTGTCGTCCCGCTCACCCTCCACGCTCGTCACTACGTGATGAAGCATGTTCCAAAATGTCGCGCACTGCCTAGCGACATCCCCACTCCTCATGAATTTGCATTATCATTCAGTCGTGCTGGTACTGCGTGTTGGGGCATTGGGTTCTGGTAATTATGTCTTCTTAACACCTTATTGGAGCCTTGTACCACAGGAGAGCTATGTGGGATCCAAATGATCCACTCCACAAAAATACTGGAATGTTGAAGAAACACTGGGAAGATATCTGTGAATAACTGCATACAAATGGTCAACTATAATCGAGCATTATTTTGTCATATGGTTGCTTGAGTAACGTTTGTTCCACCGTTGTTATAAAACCTATCAAAGACCATTAATGTCTAGAACTCATACTAGTATTTAGTGCGCTATTCCTTTTGCTACACCGTAAGCTTAAAACTAATAAACAGATAGTGTATCATATATGTGTATACAGTACAGTATGTATGTATGGAATGAACATCGACAATTTTATTAATCTAAACATAAATCTATGAAATATAAGTCAGGAGATAATGAACTGTACTGCGGATATTTCACTATAGGCATGCCTCTGACTATCTGTCGCCCACGAGGTCACTGCTTCCTATTTGGCGTGGAAGTTCACCTCGCCGCTCATCGCCCGACGCTACCTCCCTGCTCGTTGCGTTCAGTGTGGCCGTAGCTAAGGACGAGCAGTGCGCGACGCCGAGGCAGGGAGCAAATTTGCTGGGTCATTCCTAAAGAAACATTTATCTATTGTATGACCATATTCCTTGCACTCAGAACAAATGTTTTTTTCTTAGGTTTCGTTCCTGTGGTAGCTAGAACGAGTGTATTTCCACTGGAAGTAATTATTGGTGCAATGGCACCTGGGTATGAATAAGAGCTTCCCAAGTTAATTTTCTCTGCCACGTCACCCGAAACGTCTGTGGGTTTATACTCAAAGCTAGCGGCTTTCTCTCACGTTTTGGTCACGAAGACACAAAATAAACTGCATGTACTCAATCAGGGTTATCACATTTTCTTTAGGCATGGCTGTGTTGTCATTACTATACCACCCATAATTTTCTAAACCCTCTAAAGCATTGGAACCTGTATCTTAAGCTCATGACCATGCTCTGAGATCACAAGATCCAGTATTTTCCATTGTCCTGTCGTAATACGCAAAATCCAACCCAAAGAGCCAGCCGCACCATTTCCAAAAGTACTGATCAAAGCACGCTTGAAGTTATTATAGTCTTTGATTCGAGATGCAAGTTTGAAAGCAGACGCCATGAGAACATAGGCTGCGAGACTACCTGTCCTGACATGCGAACGGATGAAAGAAATCATATCCTTTACACTCGTAATGCTACTATCGCGCATAACATTCTCAGTCTGAGAGGTAAGTTTGAATGCTGTAATGTTCATCCTCCCCAGAAAACTCGTGTACGGCATGGTTTTGTGGCAAGACCTTAATTATTGTACCTGGAGGTGAAGACATGCTTGATGGAGGGTTAGTAACTGTGAGTGAAGGAGATGGAGTTGGAAAGGTTCTTCTTGAACGAAGTTTACGAGAATGTAGATTTTCAATGTCAGATCAAGCATTATAAGGCCCTGTTCACACGAGGCGTTTTTAAACGCGGCGTCTACTGCAAAGGAAACGTGGCGGTTGTACACAGGGAGCGTTTTCAACCGTGGCGTTTAACGGGCGTTAGGCTCCGAGGTTCCCTCCATACTGGTGTCAGTGTCAGCATGGATGTTGAAGGAGCAGCATGTGTTTAGGTGATATGTCGCCGCCGGAAGCAACGCAAACAGTGACAGAGACGACATTGGGTTCACCCAATTTTACATTATAGACTAACCCATGGCAGGTTTACAACATTGTACCCCAAGTTGAGAGAACATGAACCTAAATTTTTCAATTATTTAAGAATGTCGATAAAATCGTTCGACGATTTGCTCGCACGAATACAAGAAGACATTTCTTCAACAAACACCATGATGAGGGATTCTGTTAGCCCAGAAGAAAAACTTGTTATAACATTAAGGTGAGTCCTTTATTGTTGTACACATAATAGTGACTCATTCCATTGTTGTTCAAGTCAAATCCACACCTGTCACATGTCAGTCACCTGTCAAACCTGCCATTCACCTGTCACACCTGTCATTCACCTTTCAAACCTGCCATTCACCTTTCAAACCTGCCATTCACCTGTCACACGTTAAACCTGCCATTCACCTGTCACACATGTTAAACCTGCCATTCGCCTGTCATACACCTGTCAACCTGCCATTCACCTGTCACACACTTGTCAAACCTGCCATTCACCTGTCATACACCTGTCGAACCTGTCATTCACCTATCAGTCACTTGTCAAGCCTGTCATTTACCTGTCACTAAACTATTACTCAAACATATTAAAATAATCTGACTGTGTATCAGAAACTAGGCTTGCAGCTCCTGGTGAAGGAGTTGTTGGATGGAATAGTGAGGTTGTGTCGGTGTGTGACTATTACATCCTGAGATAGTTGCATATGGTTGCTTGTTTGAATGTATGGTGGACTGGTTGTGTTCCAGAACCTGAGCTTGTAGCAACCAGTGATGACGTTGTTGGATGGGCACGTAAATGTGGTGATGGTGTGCGACTAGTGTATCCTGAGTAACTTTCGTATGGTTGACTGTATGAGTGTAGATGGTGGACTGGCTGCATGGAGTGGAATGTTCCGAATGTCTGTGCACGATGAATTACATTTAATATTGCAATTCTGATCTTTAATCGGCTGTTTTCAGGCACCCTTTTCAGTTCTTTGCAGAGTGATAAACAGAAGAGTTTGTCATCATCATTCCGTTCCTCTTCTTCCTTTCGTCTTGCCAATAAACTACTTTTCAAAATATCAGCAAAATGATGATCAGCTGGATTTAGCTTCAGTTTCTTCTTTGCTGATGTATTTCCCATCCCATCACGTTCTACTGTCACGTCTAAATCTTCATCATGCAATGATTCTGCTTCTTCTGCGTAGCCTTTTCAAGGTTACTAGTCGTTTCCTTGCTGGACACAGAACTTTCTAGAAACTGCAACCTTCTGAAATAGATGTAGGTGTTATTTCTTGCATTTGATCCCGATGGAAGAGTCTTTTGTTTCTTTAACTCCCTTGCGTAATTATCTCTTAAAATTTTCCACTTCTTTTGCAAACACAAAACTGAAAATATATATAAAAAAATATCAGTTAGAAAAATATGTCAGTCTGGATCTTGTACCGTGAGGGAAAAAATATTCGTAACCACGTTTGTATGTGTGTCTGTGCGTGAGTGTACGTGCGCCTATTTGGAATCTGCGTGAAAAAAAATAGGCCTATTAGTGACGAAATTTATAACAAAATATCAGGCAATTTCAAAATGTGTAAACTACTAAATTTCTGAAAACTATTACTAGTTATTTTTTGATACTTGGCCACGGGTTGTTCTATTGGTGATTTGCATTATGGATACCAGCAAGTGTGTGCTGTGATTTGGGGAAGATTGAAGACGATGTACAGACGTCGGAATAAGTTCGTTTCCTTTTCCGTGTACTAAGGTGTTTGTAACACTGCTCGATGGAGAGCTATCCCCTCCTCCTCTCTTCCTCATAGTCCCACACTCCCACCCAACCCCCCCACTTTTCTCTCCGACCCCATAACCCCACCCGGTACCTTCCATGCTCTCGCTCACAGCCAGCTAGGGGTTTCTGTACTTCAAGCACCTCTCAAATTACGTGTAGTCCGAACAACTAATAAAGAAATAGCACAGTATATACATAAACTAAGTTAGGAAAAATTTACTGCACTTAGAGAGAGAGAGAGAGAGAGAGAGAGAGAGAGAGAGAGAGGAGAGAGAGTTAAAAGACAGGGGGCGACAGGCGGAGAGGGAGAGTGAGGGGAATAATGTGAAATGAGAGTGCAGTTACGGAGAAAGTAATAATAGGAAAGGCAAGGAGAGAACAACGAGAGTTAAGGTGAAATGAGAGGTGAAATGAGATACAAGCAGTGTGAAAGGGAAAGAGAAAAGGGTGATGTGAATCGGAAGGCTGGGAGACAGGAAGGAGAGACAAAAGGGGAGACAGCTGAGAGAAAATTGGAATGGAGCTAACACAGAAATAGGGATAACAAAAGGAGAAAGTGGGAAAGCGAGCTACGGAACGAAACACTGAGAACGATATGAGAAAAATTAGAAAAGAAGACAAGGTAACGGGGAGGAGGAAGAAAGTGCGTTATTATGGCAAGGACGCAGGGAAAGAACTGAACAGGATAAGACGAAAACATTGAGGCTGAGTAGAACGAATGACATTCAAGTGAAAAGGGAGGGAGAGAAATAGAGAAATTAGCGAAATCTGCAGAGAGAAAGTACAGATTACTGGTGGGAAGAAAACAGGTTAATTATTAGGGCAAGAAAGGGGAGGGGGATGTTAAGAAGGGAAGACAAGGGGAGGGAGAGGGAGGGAGGAAGGGAGGGAAAGACAGTGAGAAGAGCGGAATGAAAGAAGAGATCTCGGGTGACAGGGAGAGACGGAGAGAGGAGAGAGAAAAAAGAGCATGCACTTATTAATGGGAAAACAAAGCAGTGAAGGAAATGGGTTTAGTACAAGTAAAGAAATACGGAGAGAGTAATGGAGAAAAAAAGGTAATACATGTGACAAATGAAAAAAGGTAAGACAAAGTTGTGACACAGGGAGGAAGAAGAGTGAGGTAAGGAGGGAGTGACAAAGGAGGAGACAGGCGAAGGAAAGGCGAGAGGGAGGAAGGTAGGGACTGAGCAGAGAGCTATAAAGAAAGAGGAAGGAGGGAAAAGGAAACTGGGGGTGAGACAGAGGATCCAGAGAGAGAGATGAGGGGGGGAGGGGGAGGGGCAGTACACAGCCAGGCACAGACAGATAGGTCGACAAATATTCAGAAAGTGTGTGTGTGTGTGTGTGTGTGTGTGTGTGTGTGCTTCCGTCCCTGTGTCACTTCTATAACATTGCTCCATTTTTTCACCTGCGTGTTTTCCTCTTCTCTGCTTTTCTTATCAGTATTTCTCCTGATTGTTCTTACCATTCCAAGTCTGTCTGTCTGTCTGTCTGTATGTCTCTGTCTCTGTCTGTCTGTCTGTCTGTCTGTCTGTGTCTCTCTCTCTGGGAACAAAGAGATTGTTCTCACAGTCTATATCTCCTTAATACGGCCACTTCCTGAGTTGCTGTGGAATTTTGGTCGCTTGAAAAAGACATACGTCGATTTAAAAAGGGTTCAGGAGACTAAGGTATCAGGTTCCCCTGAGGGTTGTGGAACTTTTTTAGTACAAACTCGTAGACTACGAGGTCAGCTCATTGAAGTGTTTAAAATCTGAATGGGTTTCACAATCATTACATACAAAGTTGCTTACTCTTAACACGGACTCGGCACACAACCATGGTTGGAAACCGTAAATGAGAAAATTTACCAGCAGAATTACGTGAAAACTTTTTCACGGGCAAGATCTGCTCCAAATGGAACTGACTCAACATGGATGTTGTATACAATAGAGAAGTTTAAGGCACACTAGAATAAATGTGAACTGGATATGCATTCCCAGGCAAACAAGAAGTATCTCCACGGTATTGGCTGCATAGTCATTAAGATCCTAACTTTTCCTTGCAACTCCTCTCTCTCACTCTGTGTGTGTGTGTGTGTGTGTGTGTGTGTGTGTGTGTGTGTGTGTGAAAGAGGTGTCTACTACCGCAACATTTAATCACAACAGATTTATTCTGTGTGTGTGTGTGTGTGTGTGTGTGTGTAAAAGAGGTGTCTACTACCGCAACATTTATTAACAGTAGATTTATTCTCTCTCTCTCTCTCTCTCTCTCTCTCTCTCTCACACACACACACACACACACACACACACACACACACACAGTGTGGTAAACCTTTTCCTAACTTGGTTTATGATATATACTGTACTATTTCTTTATTAGTTGTTTGGACTAGACGTAATGGGGTGCTTCTGAAAAGCCTAGTATTCCGGTAGATGTCACTACCATTGGGACAAACACATTCCCCGAGTTGTTTAAAAAGCATATATTTCTTTGTTAAATATCTACACTTGTGTGAAACCGTGAATCATAGTAATGTCATATACTGTAATATAAATAATACAAATAGAACACGTATATATAACGTAGCGTGAATTGTTTATATTTGTCATAAACGGAAATTAAAATAATATTGAGGGAATATGATGGTCCTACCTTATTTAATGTCTGCTACATTTAGTGCAAGTTAGGTTCTTAATACATAGTTTGTTCAGCTTGTAAATTATTCCTAGTAGGTATCTTGACTCATTCAGTCTATATGTGGGCAGAAATTTAATGCTGAGTAAATACTAGGACACAACATTTTGCTCACTCTCTTCACGCATGCGCACAAGACAGTCCAGTGTTAAGTTTCTTCACGAGAGATTTGTTTTCAAAACAAACGCACTAGGGCTAATGCTTAAAATAATACAATTTAAACTAGGCTACTTGTGGTCTGGTTAGGTTAGACAAAGTAAGGTACTGTAATTGCTTTGGATAGTCTGAGAGGGCATTGGGCAACACCACGGCCATCTCAAACCGTGGCAACACGGGTCTTGTGTTGTGCATGGGTGAAGGGAGTGAGCAAAATGTTGAGTCCCAGTATTTACTCAACATTAAATTTCTGCCCACATATAGACTGAATGAGTCAAGACACCCACTAGGCGTAATTTACAGTCTGAACAAACTATGTATTAAGAACCTAACTTGCACTAAATATGGCAGAAGTTAAATAATATAGGATCACTGAAATGGGTTGCCATCATAGTCCATCAATAATATTTTAATTTCCATTTATGATAAATATAAACAATTCACACTACGTTATATATACGTGTTCTATTTGTATTATTTATATTACAGTATATGACATTACTATGATTCACTGTTTCACATAACACTGTAGATATTTAACAAAGAAAAATATACTTATTAAACAGCGGGGGGAATGTGTTTGTCTCAATGGTGGTGACATCTACCAGAATACTAGCTTTGAAAGCACCCAATTAGAGAGGTGCTTGAAGTACAGAAACCCCTAGCTGGCTGTGAGCGAGAGTATGGGGGTACCTGGTGGGGTTATGGGGTAGGAGAGAAAAGTGGGGGGGGTTGGGTGGGAGTGTGGGACTATGAGGAAGGGAGGAGGAGGGGGTAGCTCTCCATCGAGCAGTGTTACAAACACGGAAAAGGAAACGAACTTATTCCGACGTCTGTACATGCCAGGAATGACGAAACAGAAGTGGGAAGAAGTCGCAAAGGGATTTGAGAAATATGCAAATTTTCCTAATTGCATAGGTGCAATCGATGGGAATCACATAAGATTAGTACAACCTGCAGATACAGGATCTCTTTATTATAAGAATTTCAACTGCGCTGTTAGCTGTATGTGATGCCAATTATTCATTTATTTACGTGGATATTGGTGCACATGGAAAAAGCAGTGATTCAGCAGTTTTCCACAATTCCTTGCTGTACATAAAGCTTGTGGAAAATACACTGGATATACCAGATGCACAACCTATTTCTAGTACCGACACATGTTTACCTCATAATTGTTGGTGATGAGGCATTTGGAATTATGGAAAACGTTATGAGACCCTTCAGTGGAAGACATCTGACATACAAAAAAAAAAAAAAAAAATCAATTATAGATTGTCAAGAGCACGTCGGTATATTGAATGTACCTTTGGTATACTGGCTAATAAGTGGCGTATATTCCATAGGCCTCAATGTTAACATTAGTTTTGCTGAAAATATATTAAGATATATTGCATATTGCATAATTATGTAAGAACACGAGATAGTTATAGGTTTGAAGATACGCTTTTGAAGCACCACTGGTAGGCCTGCTTGAAGGAAATGTACCAAGAGGAAGCATGTCTGGTATCTCTGCTAGAGATAAATATCCAGATTACTCTATTAATGAAGGTAGAGTCGAATGACAGGATAAGATGATTTAGTGTGGAGATTGTTGCTAGAAAAAAATAGTGTTGTTCAGTTCACTCACCCAGTTTTTTTTTTTTTTTCCTGTCTGATAAAAAAAAAAAAAAAAAACAGTTCACTCACACCGATTTTTTTTTTTTTTTTTCCGAGTATCTCCAGATTTGTGGAAAACTTCCACTAGTTCCTCCCAACACCTTTTCTTTACGCCAGTGTCTTTGTACTCTGATGTTTTCATGTTCCAAATGGCTGGACGTTTTTCAACCTCATTAATGAATAATTCGGTGACAAAACCATCGCCCTCCGTATCTGTCATCTTCCCGCGCTCAACTGCGCGATCAACCCCACGCATTCAAATGTCAACTCCACGTGGACTGCCTGCCGTGGTCGCCATGGCAACGCTCGATCGCTCTTCTCATTGGCTAGCGTCCCAAGCCACACTAGCCAATGAGGCGCAAAGTAAACATCGAAACGCGGCGTTTCCCGCCGCTTTTGTCCATCCCCGAGTTGACGCGTGTTCCTTGAAACGCTGAACAAACAAGCGGTAGGAAGAGAAATGTCGGGTCGTGCGTTTGGACCAGCGGTTGAGAAAAACGTGCGGTAGCTTGTGTACAGTCTAATAGACTACCACTGTCTTTGCAAACGCACGTTTCTAACGCGCGTTGGCAAAGACAGTGGAAGTGTATCGTACTGTAAACAAGCTACCGCGCGTTTTTCTCAACCGTTGTTCCAAACGCGAGAGCCAACATTTCCCTTCCTACGGCGCATTTGTTCAGCGGTTTGAGGTTTTCATATGGTTATTTCCGCCAGGGAAAACGCGGCGTAGACACCGCGTTTAAAAACGCCTCGTGTGAACAGGGCCTAAGCACGATCTACCTACACCAGGTCAGCCAGCCTGACAAACTCGCGTAGGTGGGTGTGACGTCACGTGAGGTCCAGAAAGGTGAGGTGAGATGCGGTGTGGACGTCAGGACCCAGGACAATGGGAAATTATATTTCAGTCTTTCCTTGTACCTTGCACAGTGTACATTTGGAGCACGTGGAGTTTCAAAAGGCATGTTATTCATCCAGAGGGAATTTGTGGTCGACTGATTATTTTCATAATGCCTAGCCAGTGTGCAGTATTTGGCTGTAGTAACAAACAGCGTACAGTGGATGGGAAAAACATAAGGTACTACCGATTTCCGAAGGATGAGCATTTCAGGAGTGTGGATCAACTTGTGTCATCGTCAAGATGATATCAATCCTCAACATGCTGTTATATGTTCCGTACACTTCACAAAACAAACGATTATATTGATGATATGAAAAGTCGTTTACTTGGCATTGAGAGTCCAAGAAATAAACGACTTCTCAAGGATGATGCTGTGCCTTCACTATTTCTCCCAAAGAGTAAGTATTATACTGTAGTATTAGTTGTTGGTGGTGTTACACGCTATTATAATATTAATGTGGTCAGCGATAATTATTTCACTGGAGACAGTAAGAGGTGCAGAATTTCACTTAATACCGACCTAATGTCCGAATAAATAAGAAAAATATATACACATAGTTATATTATTACATCGCATAATCCATTTTAATGATAATGGTAATATTAATAGCAATAATATTAATAAGAATTAGAATGATGATCTCCTACTACTGCTACTACTACTACTACCACTACTACTACTACACTACTACTAATACTACAACTAATAACACCGATAATAATCAGAATGGTGATGATTCTACTACTACCACTACTACTACTAATAATAATAACGATAATAATAATAATAATAATATCAACAACAACAACAAAGACAATGGATACAAAAAGCGTAATCCTTTACTCAAATATATATGACAGCATTAATTATTATTTAAGAGAGAGAGAGAGAGAGAGAGAGAGAGAGAGAGAGAGAGAGTTTCATTATACTTGTCATAATATGTAAGTCAACTGACATCATTGTTGGCGAGACGTAGTAAAATGTAAATATTTCTATTGCTTCAGCTCAAAGTCCAACAGCGGTGGCTACCAAGAGAGCTGAAAGAGTAGAGAAGCGAGGACTGAAGAGGAAAGTAGCCGAGTTACTACATGTTCATACCTCAAGTGACTGTGTGCCTTATATCAGCTCTGAGACACAAAATACCCAAGTCACAGTAAATGCAGATCAACAGTTACGTGAACAAAGATCAGATCATGACGTCAGTAAAGAAACTACTTTGCTAGCTAGTGAAAACAGTAAAGTAACATCACTCTGCACAAACTGCCAGCAAATCAAAGAAGATTCGCATATGGAAATAAAGAAGTTGCAAGATGAGGTTGATTTCTGGCGTAACAAGTATTTAAACTTGAAAGAAAGTACTGAAAAAACGAGTGACAATGAAGTGAAACAAAAAGTGGTTGACATTTTAAAGCCTATTTTCACTCAGAGTCAAACTGATATAATTTTCAATAAAAGTAAATTTGTTAAAAATTGGCCAGAGGAGGACATAGCTCGTGCCATGACATTAAGGAGTCTAAGTCGAAAATGCTATATCTTAAAAACACTGTAGGCTTCCCACTACCATCAGAGAGCACTTTAAAAGACAGAGCAAAGAGTTTTCCTTGTGAGCCAGGCATCTTGTCATCAGTCTTACACCTCATGAAATCAAAGGCAGACACTTTAGATTATAAAGAGAAGTTGGTAGTTATGTGTTTTGATGAGATGAGTATCGGCAAGCAATGGTCTTATGACAAAGGAACAGACATCTTATACAAGCCACACAGCAATGTAAATGTTGTCATGTTAAGAAGCCTTGTAGGGCAATGGAAGCAACCAATTTATTATAACTTTGATGAATCAAACATGCTGAATATTATACTTGATTTGATTAGAAAAGTAGAGTCAGTTGGTTACTCAGTTATAGCCATAGTACACGATTTAGGACCATGTAATCTTCGTGTGTGGAAGGCACTGGGCATAGATCCCGTGAAAACTAGGAGTGTGTCTTTCAAAAATCCATGTACTAACGGAAGTTTTTGTCTTTGCCGATGTCCCACATATGGTGAAGCTAATCAGAAATAATCTTTTGGATTCTGGATTTTTGCTGGAGAATGGTGACATTGTGTCTGATGACTGTATTCGTGAGATGTTAGCAAAGACAAAAACAGAATATGGTTTAGCCTATAAAGTAACTGACATTCATCTTAATGTGACTGGTCAACAGCGGCAGCGAGTTAAGTATGCAACACAACTGCTGTCAAAGAGCTGTGCAAGTGGACTTCAGTATAAGAGAGAGGATTATTGCAGAGTAATCACTGGGATGCAACAGCAAAATTCATTTGCCTTGTTGATCAGTGGTTTAATGTGATGAATTCTCACATGTATGGTGATAAGCAAGAGCGATGTGCATTTGGAATGTATTTTGATCACCAGGCAGATATATTACAAAAGATGGTCAGTTTGATGTCAACTATGAGAGTATATAATTCTGCAACAAAAACTCTCTATGGTTTCCAGAAGGGTGTGATTTTATCTAGCCTGTCTCTCTTAGGATTGTATGAAATGCTGAAACAAAATTATGGATTTGAATATATAATGACTAGGAGGCTAAATCAAGACTGCATAGAGCAGTTTTTCGGCTGTAACAGGCAAATGAGTGGACCCCATAATCACCCTCATGCTCTTATTTTTAAGTACCGGCTGAGAAAATTCATATTGGGGAGAGAGTATGTTGTAGTCAGTGAGAAGGGTAATGTAAGCAATAATGTAGAAAACAGTGATTGTGAAACAAGCGGTAAATCTTCCTCTCATGATCGTGAACTTGGTCTGGAAATTTGCTTAACAAGCCTTCTCTTTAAGGAAATGGATTTGGATGTGGAGGAAGTGAATGATGTGCTGTCTAGGGAGTTGCAGGAACCTGACGAAAAGAAGGAGAATATAAGTGTATCAGTTTCACCTAGCACAGTATGTATCAGTTTCACCTAGCACAGTCATTGAAGAACAGTCCCTACACTATGTTGGTGGGTATATTGTAAAAAAAAGTTTCCAAATAAACATCCAGACCTAGGATATGTGGCAAGGAACTGTGATTCCTCTAGTAAGTCATGGACTGAAATGATCAGTAGAGGTCATTTATATATGCCCTCTGATAGCTTTTACTCGAAGTTATTAGTAATGAGGGAAGTTAAGGCGTGCACGGTGAGGGCTTGAGAGAAGGACTATTGTGTGTACAGACTCTTACATCAGTGATAAAAAGTGCTGGAGTAGATTTGCCACATGAGATAATTTCTTTTTATGCAAGAATATCCATCTTCTTTAGGATGAGACATCTTAACAAAATACTCAGAATGAACAAACAGAAATATGCTGTATATAAAGGAATGCCAAGGAAAACTATGAAACTTGTTACTTGAACTGTTAGTAATCTTCACTGGAGAAAACTGAACTTTCCTTATGTTAAAGTTAAGACAGTGTATTCCCTCAGTATTAATGTTTAAATTTTACTGGATGTATTTGCCTAGTTTCAATGTACCAGTTAAAGTTGTGTTTACAATATATTCTACTTTTAACAACCTTTCATTGTGTTTAACCTTAAAGAGAATTCCTGTGTTATATATCATTGTTTTTGTCATCATTTATACTAGTATTGTCCATAAGAACTATCGGTATAATAATGGTACACTGCATTTGGATAAATGTATCCTACTGTAAGTGAATTAAATATCAGTGATGACTTAATTGCCTTTCACGAGAAATTTAAGTGAAAATAATAACTAAATGTGGGGAACATAATACAAAATGAGCGAGGACGTAGAATGAAGGAGTGGCATGAGGGTGAGAGCAGGATGTATGTATATGGGTCCTGGGTGAGAGAGCGGTCGGTGGTGAGGTGGACCGCGCTTGACGTCACTGCGCGGGTTGGGTTCATTTTGGGAGGCAGGCTGGCTGACTTGGTGTAGGTAGATATCCAAACACGTTTCTAAAGCCTCGAAAGACTATGAGCTAGTTTGAGAGTTGGCTTGTTTTATTTACAAAGGAGTTGAAATATAACAAGGCCTCAAAGGGGAGTATTCTTTAAGCCAGTTTGATAATGACTCATCTGAATGTTGCTTGGTATCAAAGACTGCACTCAGATTTAAATAAGAAGCCGATAAATATGAGTCTTCACATGACTGTGATGTTAACGAATTTCTACACTACTTGTTTTTGCGCTTAAAGGCCGGAAAAAAAAAATCACCATACACGGAAATCCGTCTCACTGACACAAAAATATTTTAAGGAAAAATTGTCAGGGAGAAAATATACGGCACAAATATATACATACATTAAATAGTAACACACAAATTGTAAAATGCATCCTACAATATATATATGGTGACACGAATAATTTGTACAGGCCATAACTATTCACAAGTATATTCACAAACAAGAAGCGGTGCCAAGGCACAGCAAACCCTTCCCCGGCAGTCATTTTAGTGCTGACGTATAAACACAACAGGATATCAACTCAAAGGTGTCACCTGTCAAATATGGAGTAAATCGGGTGAAAACTGAAGATTTTATGCCCATTTTAAATTTTAGGCCCGGCCCACCTGACATTGACTCCCCTACCGCTAACCGAGGTGTGACTCCCCTGATGTAATGAGGTTATGTAATAGGATGCAAATTTAAAAGATAGACATTTAGGTTTTGGTTTCATGTCGATATGAAAGGATTTATGGCGAAAAAAAAATATTTAACATTTTTTAAAACATTTTTTGGGCCTAGAGCCTGGGCCTTGGCCCAATTTGGCCCAAAATTTAATCAGGTGGTCAGAAGGCCATAGCCCATCATCCCAGTAATTTTAGTCAAAATCGCACCAGTAGTTTTCGCGTAAAGTTGTTAACAAACAGACAGACAGACAGGCAAACAAACAAACAAACCGAGTGAAAACAATACCCGTCCCCGAACCCCTCAGGGGCAGGGGCGGGTAATGATAGGAAGCAAGGCTATACTATGAAAAGTAGAGGAACGGAAGAAAGAGGGCAGTTTCAGTCTGCAGTCCTCAGTGTTTGCGTTTCAGATGAACCTGGGGCAGCTGTTATACTTCCCCCTATTCTCTAATACAAGCGGTATAACTGGACTCCTAGAATTGGCTAAATACTTCCCGCTATTCCCTAAAGACCCAGAGGTATAACTGGGCATCTGGAATTGACTAAATACTTCACCCTATTCCCTATACCCCAAGAGGTATAACTGGGCATCTGGAATTGACTACCGCGAATCGTGCCCAAGGGGAAGACCGAGCTCGGAAAAAAAAAAAAAAATGCCTTAAGTATAGTCCATTGAATGTTGAGCTCCGTTGTATTGCTAGTAGTGTTTATTCAACACATAATTTCATCGTTAGTGTGTATATGTTCTTATCGTTTTCAGTAACATGAACACTTACGGCCATATTCTTAAAAATAATTCCTTCCCTAAACTTTTCCTTTCCTTGGAAGGATTTTTCTTTCCCTTCAGTATGCTTAAAGATTTCCTTGGAAGGGAAGGAAAAGTGTTCATGTTGGTAGCCCTGTTAGACTAAAATGGCCCATCCTGCTATTTGGTATGGTGGAGCGTTAAATATATAAACAAATACATCAAAACACGCATATCTCGTGCTGGATACTGAAAGTACAACACATTTGAGATATGGGAGGTCGCCACCACATCCATACTGTTGGTTTGTATTCAGCCATAAATGCCATTCTGGCCAAGACCGCAGCAGTGTTCACTCCTCAAGACAATATTTTGATAATAAATTATATTCGAGGAATATTATTATGCTTGATGTTATCGGTAAGTGTAAGAATCACTTATTAACGTCCGTCTCACATACTCGCATGGCGGCGCTCACTTGTTTTCTTCCAGTTGGAAGACATGAGCCGAACTACTCGTGTGACCTTGACGGCAGATTTTCCTTTTTCGGGCAAATTAACAACCAAAATGTTTCTTGAAAATAATCCTCGTGTGACCCTGGCCATAATGTATAAGGTTTGTCAGTGTCAGATCATAAAAGACTGGATGAATAGCGGTGGTAGTACGTCGTCTGCTCTGTTTATGTCTGGCTAATTATCTCAACCGACATAGGTAACACTTTTAAAAGAGACACAAATAGCCCTTAAACATTAGTATAGCGTTGTAAACTGCATGAATAAAATTATACAGTAACTTCCGACAACATTTTAAATATACATAAGACAATGAATCACAACAGAAAGCACAAAACTTATGAAGGAATTTTTGAAGAGACGGGTCAAGGAATTCCTTCAAGTTCCAATAATTTCTGTTGCCCAGAGGAAAATCTTTCCCTTCGAGCGGCTCAGGAGGGGAAGGAATTTTTTAAGAATACCAATTCGGCTAAAGATTTCCTTCCCATTCCTCTACAAGGGAAGGAAATGTTTAAGAATACGGCCCTTAAATTCGCCATATTCACGTTGTGTCTTACCATCAGTACATCAGGTTCTATCGGTGATAAAAATTGGCAGCACCTGACTCATTCCCAACACTGATATGAATTGATACAAGACACGCTCAGCTGCGTTGTCCCCCGAATTCTGCTATCAGTGAGAAGGCAGCCGGTTACAGCACAGTAGCCTATAAGAGCATCAGCTGACCCATTACCATATCCTGTTGCACCATGAAGAGCAAGATTAATTTTCTGCTACTTTTAACAAGTGAGTTTACGAAGACTATCGGTTGTATACGAACTACAAGCACCTTCTTGATAGCAGTCATCATATAGGGTGGATAGGATTAAGAAAAAAAAAAGGACAAGATATATTACGCTGCCCAATAAAATGGACCTCATGTCCATCCACAAACCATTTATCCTCAGCTCCACACCACAGGAAAAACCACCAACTTTTTTCAACTGTTTTGATCGATTTGATAACATAAGATTTGAGACATTCAGACGAATACCATCTCACATCAGTGTTCCTCCAGAATTAATAAATAAATAAACATAAAAACAATAAATAAATTAGTAAAGTGAAAAAGCGAGCGATTGTCCGGGTGCTTCAGGATGCAAAACTGGATATATGTGGATTGACTGAGACTAAATGAAGAGGTAAGAGTATGAGAGAGTGATACTATGGATTGGGTGTATGTGCAGAAGTAGATGACTGGGTAAAGGAGAGTGTATGTACTCGTATTTTTGTGTGCAAGAGATGGAAGGAGAATATAAGAGAGAATGGACCAGTTGGTTCACGGATTGGGTGAGACTGATAGAAGGAATACAACCATGGGTGATTGTGTGTGTAAATGCGCCTATGGAAGATTGTGCAAACGGAGTGTAAGAAGAGTTCTGGGCAAATGTGTTTGCGTGCATGTAAAAGTTTGAGAAGAGTGAGAGAGTGTTTTTTATTGGACATATGAATGGAAAAGAAGGAAATGTGAAGGTGGATAAGTAGCTGGTGAGTGGGGTGTGCCTGCAGAAGTGGATAGGAATCATAGTGCTCTAGTGGACATCTGTGCGGGGACAGTGTTGTTGATGACCAATACCCTCTTTAGGTGCAAAATGATCCACAGGTATACGTGGTGATTGATGAAAAGGGTGGGTGGGGAACTTGACGAACGGAAGGCAGTGATTGATTATGTGTGTGTGGATGTGAGAATGAGAGGGTGTGTATGATGCGAGAGCATACAGAGGTTGGGGGAGTGGACTTTCTGATCACCACTTGGTGGTGGTGGTGAAAGTCAAGGTTCTAATGGAATAACTGAAGGGGAGAAGAGCAGGAGGAAGTAGTCCATACAAGGAGGGTGGAAAGATTGAAGAGGATGGCAGAATATAAGAGAAAAGTGGAGGAGCGATTGGGTAAAGGTGTGTTTAAAATATTCACAGAAGAAATCTGTGCAGAATGTGAGGTGATGTGTGGTGTGAAGAGGAGACAAAAGGGGATGCAAGGAACAGCATGGTGGAATGAAGAGGTGAGACAAGCTGTGGCACATAACAAGAAAGCATATGGTGAGTGAGAGGCATGGAGGAAATAGAGTGACAGAACAGATAGTTACATGTAGAGAGAAAGAGAGAGGTGAACACTTAGTAAGAGAGAGTAAGAAAACAGTGGATAAGGAATTTGGAAGGGATTTAAATGTAAAGTAAAATGAAAGAAAACGCTCTGAAAAGAGGTAAAGAGAGTTAGAAAGAGTGATAAAGAATGTAGTAGGGGAGTGAAGGATGAAAATGGTATATTACTAGTGGACAAGAGAGAAAAAGTGAGCAGGAGAGAACACTTTAAGGAATTATTAAATATAGAGAATTAAAGTAATCTGAGTATTAGTGACTGGGGAATGGCCGGGTGAAGGAGGGACAAGAGAAAGATGGAAGAGATGAATAGGATGCAAGTTGTGGAAGCAATGAAGAAAGTCAAAATGGGGAAAGTCCCAGGAATTGATGGAGTGTGTGGTGAGATGCTGAAGCATTGGGGAGTGACAGTAGCAGAATGGACATGGAAGATGTGCAGATTGGCCTGGGAGGAAAATAGAGGCCTGGAGGATTGGAAGTCAGGTATACCGGTAATTATTCCCCTATACAAAGGAACGGCGGAAAAGAAGTGTATGGTAATCGTAGGGGCATTTGTCTTCTTAGTGTAATCGGAAAAGTACGAGTATGTGGCAGGATATGTACTGACTGAGTTAGGGAAATAATGGAGGAATTATTTAAAGAAGAACAGGGAGGTTTCAGGAAGGGAAGAAGTTGTGTAGATCAAATAAATTATTCATCTTAAGGTCTTTAGTTGATAATATCTAGGGAAGGGTAGGAAGTTGTATGCGGCCTTCATGGATTTTGAGAAAGCATATGATAGAGTGGATTCGCAAGGAATGTGGAACATCTTTAAAATGTATTGAGTAAATGGGAAGCTCTTAAATGCCGTGAAGAGTTTGTATGAGGGTGTTAAGGCTACAGCTCGTGCGGATGGTGAACTAAGTGAATTTTTCTATCAAAAAGTTGGATTGAAACAGAGGTGTGTCATGTCTCCATGGCTATTCAGTCTGATAAGCGTGGGGTTATAAAAGAGATACAAGGTGGAGCAGTGGATGTTGGTGTAGCCCTAATGAGAAAGGGCCTTCGAGAGAGCTCCAACATACTTGACCTCTTCCGTACGACTAATCCTGCTTATACTGTTAATCTTTCCTTTCCGTTGGGCTCCTCCGTTCACAACCATATTACCTTGACCTGCCCTATCGCTCCAGTATGGCCTGTGGACCCTCCAAAGAAATGTCGACTGTGGCATTTTGAAGCTGCAGATTGGAAGACCCTCAGGTAGTACTTCTTAGATTTTCCCTGGAATGATTATTGCTTTCATGGCTGAGAGCCATCTGAGTGTGCTTTGCGCATTACAGAGGTTATTCTCTCGGGCATGGAAGCATACATTCCTTTCTCATATCCTTTGACTAATGTAAGAAAGCCTTGGTCTAATCATGCTTGTTCTAATGCTGTCTGGAACAAGAAGAGGGCCTATAAAAGGTACCAGAGCCAACCCACCCCTGAGTCACATCTTGTTTATGTTTCTACCTGGAATCGTGATGTCTGTTCTTCGCTCTGCTAAAAACAATTTCATCCGTACTCAATGCTCTCAACTCTCCAGCTCGAATTCTTTCCGCTTCTTCTGGCACCTTGCCAAAAACCTTCCAAACAACTTTACCTCATCATCCTTCCCTCTTTTCTACTCTGATGTCTCTGTAGCTATTTTCTTCTACTGACACCACATCTCTTCGGCGTCTTCACTCAGACTTTCTCCTCCAATTCCACCTTAGACGATTCCAGTGCTGTTCCTCCATCACTTCCCCCCTCTGACTTCCTCATGGCTGATATTAAAATTTCTTCAGCTGATGTATTTTCTGCCATCATTGGCCTTGATACTAGCAAGGCATATGGGCCTAATGGAGTCCCTCCTGTTGTCCTCAAGAATTGTGCTTCTGTGCTTACACCCTGCCTAGGTAAATTCTTTTGCCTTTGTCTTTGAACTTGTACCTTTCCTTCTTGCTAACATTCAGCCAGTCCTAAAGAAGGGTGACCATTCCCAACCCTCTAACTATCGTCCAGTTGCTTTAACATCCTCTGTCCCAAAAGTTTTCGAGTTAAGTCTTAACAGAAAAATATTAAAACATCTTTCCTATCACAACCTTGTTTCTGATCGTCAGTATGGATTCCGTCCAGGACGCTCCACTGGCGATCTTTTCACCTGCCTTTTAGACTCCTGGTTATCCTGCATTCGGGACTTTGGCAAAAGTTTTGCCATTGCACTTGACGTCTCAAAGGCTTTTGATCGAGTCTGGCATAAATCTTTAATTTCCAAACTGCCCTCTTTGGCTTCTATCTTTGGCTTCATCTATAGCTTCCTTTCTGGTTGTTCTATAGCCGCTATTGTAGACGGTCATCCTTCTTCTAGATCTATCAACAGTGGTGTTCCTCAGGGATCTGTCCAATCACCAACTCTCTTCCATTGATTCATCAATGACCTAAGCTGTACATCGAACCCTATCCACTCGTATGCTGATGATTCCACCCTTTACCTTTCCATTCGGTTCCCACGGCATCCATCTCGGCAGTTACCTCAACAAACAAGGGATGAGGCTATGGTACACCTAATGTCTGACTTGGCTCGTATTTCTGACTGGGGTAAAAATAATCTTGTTTTTAATGCATAAAAATTCAGTTTTTACCTATCAACCCGACACAGTCTTCCACAGGAGTACCCACTAATGTTTAATAATATCCAGCTTAATCCTGCATCATCCTTGAACATGCTTGAGGTTTCATTCACTCGAGACTTATCTTGGAAAGATCAATTGCATCTCTTGTAAAATCTGCTTCCAAGAGATTAGGTGTGCTAAGCCAACTCCGTACCTTCTTTACCCCTGCACAGTTAGTGACTTTATACACGGGTTTAATTCGCCCATGTGTAGAGTACAACTCTCACATGTGGGGAGGCTCCCCACATACAGCTCATCTCAATAGGGTGGGATCAAAGGCTTTTTGTCTCATTAACTCTCCTCCTGTTACTGGCTCCCTTTAACCTCCGTCTCTTCGCCGCACTGTTGCATCTTTATCTCTTTGCTGTCTGCTTCAATGGTCACTGCTCTTCTGAACTGTCTGCTTGCATCTCTCCACCTCTTTGATGGGTGCGTAGCACCCGTCTAGCAACAAACTCTCATCCCTTTCCTGTCCAACTATCTATTGCAAGAGTTAACCGGTACTCCCAGTCTTTCATTTATGCATCAGGCCAACTTTGGAGCTGTCTCCCTGTGTCTGTATTTCCTACTTCCTATGGTCTCCAGTCTTTCAAACGCAGTGTGTCCAGGCATCCCGAAATGAACGGATCTTGAATTTGGCACTCTATTGTATTGTTTTTGTTTTTTCTTGGAGAGAACAGTTTGCAGGCTCCTGGCCTTTGGTTCCTTCTTTCTTGCATAAAAAAAAAAATAAAACTTCCTGTTCTGTTGTTTACAGATGATACTGTACTATTAAGTAAAGATCAAGGGGAAAGTCTGTTAGAAACGGAATCTAAAGGTGAATGTAGAGAAGAGTAAAGTGGTGGTTTTCGAGAGAAATGATGTCATTGAATGCACAGTGAAGTTGGATGATGAGGAAATGGAAAATGTGAGTGCAGTTTTACTTACTTGGGTAGTGTGATGAGTAAGGATGGAAGTTTAGAGGATGAAGTGCTTGAAAAGGTGCAACAGGGAAGAAAGGTTGCTGGTTCTTTGAAAGCAGTGATAGGAAATAGGGAACTGAGTTTGGAAGTAAAAATGTCTCTGTATCGTTGTATTGTGATAAAAACTCAACATATGGGAGCGAAGCTTCTACCTTGCTGGTGCGACTGAAGTCAAGAGTGAGAGCTGTGGAAATGAGTTAACTGAAAGGAGCATTTGAAGTTACATGGCGAGACGGACTGACAAATGGAGAAGTGAAGGAGTGGTGTGGAAGTGGATGTGATAGAAAGCGTCAGGAGAAATACAATGTGGCGGCTTGGCCATGAGGAAAGGATGGCGAGCGAGAGACTTTAATGTGGAGAGTGTTTGTGAGTGAGGTGAAAGGGGGGATAGGGAGGGGGAGACCGAGAATAAGATGGAGGGATGGAGTGGAGAGGTATATGAAAGAGGGGTGTATAAGCTGGGGGGAGAGCTGCGAATAGGAGCCCCCACAAACTCCTGAAAGTTGCCAGTGTTCGCCGGATCACTAAATGGCGTGGGGTCACTACCCGCTTAGAGCTGTCGTACCTTCCTTAAAAAAATTTCCTATCAGGATTATTACTCATGCAAAAAGCATTATACCAGTATTATAATCGTCTTAGATATTTTATTGATGCTCTAAATGAGATTTACGCCGAAAAGTTCTCCACAGTTTATTAAAAGCCATGAAAGCTAATTGTGTGTTTTTGCATTCAGCACATTTTTACCAAGTTTTATGAATCTCAATTGTTCGAAAAATTTATCATACAGTTTCCAAAGACCGTAATCTTTCATTTGGCAAATCCTGACATGTGTTGGGCTTGCAACGATCATGTACTTGCCACCCACCCAAATACCGCTGCTCCTGATGTCATCTCCACCTCTTACTCACACGGCCCCTTCAGACCAAGGCCTGGGTCGAGTGGGAGTAGAGGAGGAAGGCGGAGAAAGGAGGAGTGAAGAAGATGGATGTGGGGCAGACGAACATGGAGCGAGGGACGATAGGAAAATGGGTCGCCAACGTCATACCTGAAAGCAGCATATAAAACGATACGACGTAAGCATGGTGCTGAGGTTTTGGCACGTGCCCAGCAGGAGTGGAAAAGAGCACAGGGAACTGGGGGACAGCGAGGGCTGGAGAGAATTGTGGAGGAAAGGGAAGATGAAATACAAGAATAAACGAAGTGACTAAAGAAGTGATGGGAGAAGGAGGGTGACTACGTAAGGAGGGTGACTAGGTGGGGCAAAAACACCCAGGATACACATTACTAATAGCTCTTGAGGGTCCAGGGGTCAGAGGCTAATGTACTCGAGGTGCCCTGGGGGGTCCCGGGGGTGGTTGTCGTCTGTGAACTCTCACTTACAATGGTGTGCCAGTGCGTGAGAACGAGGGTGTATGCTGGGATAGAGTATGGTGTATTAGTGACTCAGTGTCCGTATGGGAGGTGTATATAAGCACGTTCATGAGAGAGATGGGGCTAGAGAAGGTTTGGCAGTCAGACAGAATTGTCTTGTGTTCAGCTGGGACAGACGGCCAGAACAGCCACGACCATGGGCTTCGCGGTACTGGTGAGTAGAAATAGTGAAGAATAGTCTTGCGGGAAAGTAACGCAAGGTATATAAGTGCCATTAGAGTAAAGTAAAGTACCGGCAGTCTCTACTCAGAAAAACCAGCAATATTATTTGACGCGTATGTTCCAGGTCGTGGCGAATATTAATTAAGTAGTAGAGTTAACTTAGAGTAAGACCTATAACGTTTAAGTGAACCTTTATCACGCATGGATGGTTGTCTAGTCTTTTAAATAAGTAGACTGAAGTCTTATATGGCTATCAAGTCAAGTACTTAGTTGCTGTTAAGTCATAAATAAGTGATCGAAATTTCCCTTGTGTCGAGACGAGACTCAGGATAATAAGTTAATGTTATAGCTGTGTAACTTGTTCTGAAGTAGTGTAAATACTCTGTAGCAGATTGTTAAAAATTAAAGTAAAAATTGTTTCTGTGTTTTGTAACCTTAGTGTGGAACTGTTAATTTTTGGGAAGTCTAGGAGGGAGTCTGGGGCAGAAAGGGGTATTTAGTACCTTGTTGTCCTAACCTACGAGGTTACAGGTCCCCTCTGGACTTGTCTCCACACTCTCCGCTGCTACTGTCACACGCTACCAATACTCATTAGTGGCAGCCATTCACCGTACTTGGCGAGACTGAGTACGAAACGTACCAAGGGTTATGTAGAGAGTGGAGGATACGACACATGATTTTATCTGTTATACACTTAGTAAGAATTGTCCAGCCGAAATCTTACGTGCCCGAGATCAGTGACCCGAGTTTTAAAAGGCAAGGTATTCCTCTTGCATTAAGAAAATGTTTCAGTTCTGCTACAGTCTGTTTTTCCACATATACTTTAGCTGGGCAGTCGACCATGGCACTGTGTTTTCTGGATTTAACGACTGATTTCAAAAGGCACAGGGGTCAGGCGTAGTGTATACTCATCATCAGCGCTGCCCTGGGCCCCTGGCAGCGGGAACACAAACTACGCACCTCCGTATGAGCTCAGTGAGTTCATACGATCTTTGTTTAAGTACCATATTTCCTTCATTTGTTATGTAAGATACAATATCATTATATTCATTTACCATTTTTTCATACAGAATCATTCACCACCTAAAAACACGACAGTGTTCAATACTCAGGCAACATAATACAGTACTCGCATGTAGGCTGTCGCTAAACTGAGATGGACGCAACCTTAAGTTTGTATTATATTTTGAAAACGAAGCCAATTTTTCTCCAGTATTATACGCAGATAAATCAATAAATATCCTAGTTTCAGTTCAGTAACAAAAATTGTATAACAGAAGGTAATTCAAGTTGACCCCACTTTTGCACTTTACATTAAGTAATCTGGCGAGAGGTGGCATCTTTTGCAAGTTTGTGGGGGCTCCTATTGGCGGGGGACACAGGGTGACATGGAGGGAATTTGTCTGTGGTCACCTCAGGGGATTAAGGCTTCTTGGCATATATCTATCAATCTATCTATCTATCTCTATCTATCTGTCTATCTATCTATCTATATATATTCGAACAACGTTGATTTCATTGTTACTTCAAAGTATGATGTAGATGGGGCCTTCGATATTACCGTTATGTTCAGGGGGCCACAAAAAGGAAAATTTGTAAACAATAATTGCTCTACAATATTCTTGAATATTCCATCAGCAATTCCTGCCTCCTTCCACATCTTTCATGTGACACAGCTTTTGGACATTCTGTCCCTGAGACCGTACCTCGTGGTTCTTGCTCTTCTCACTCACTGCACAGTCCATCCTCTATATCTTGGTAATCGGGTTTCCTTACTCTGTGCGACGGACTTTGATGGATGGTTGCGAAGAGTGAGGACGTGTTTCTGAGCTCTCGTCTAGCTGCAGGGTTGCCTCACCGGCCTTAGCTTTTTGTTTTCCTCGCCACTAGGGCGTTTTTCAATAAAGTTAGGTTAGCTAGAACTAATTTTCCTCCCTGGCCTTAGTAGATATAGTAAGTGTCTATATCTGTTTCCTGAGATTGCCTTTGCTTACTCACCTCTGGAGTGTACCCCCCACTGATCGCTCTGGGGTGTGAGGTATACACGGGCGCGTCCTCCCGAGAGTGGTTTGAGAGGGTAATCTCAGACTAGGTGTTTTTTCCCCGGGCAATTTATCCCTTGGTTGTTTTTCTCTTTCTTCGCACTTCCCCCTTACGGGGGAAGTGGTAGCTATGATGGACCCCCCTACTGCCTCCTCCCCCTTCAGGGGGGGAGGTAGTCCTGACGACACTCCGACCGTTACTGACCGGCCCCAGACTGACGGACGCCAGACTCGTTCCCCGCTTGACATCCCTGTAAATAACGCGACCTTTGTAACTCTTCATGCGCTAGGTTCTACTCCCCTGTCCAGACTCAATCCCTTCATTGTCAAGAAGGTGATTGACCACTGTGCGGGAGAGGTGGAACAAGTAAAAAAACTTGGAAATGGAGACCTCCTAGTAAAGACATTCAATTCTGCTCAGGTGAAAGACTTGCTAAAGCTGCGTAAGTTTCACTGTCATGATATCGAGGCCAAGATCCCAACATCCATGAATTCCTGCAAGGGTGTTATCACTTGCAGGGATCTCATGGTGATGAGTGAGGAAGAAATCATACAGGAACTTGCTCATCAGGATGTAATTGATGCCAAATTCATCACTCGTTATCAGGAAGGTGTAAGGACGAAGACAGCCACAGTTATCCTCACTTTTGGCAAAGTTTTGCTACCTACAAATGTCAAAGTAGGATATGAAATTGTAAATGTAAGACCGTACATCCCGAATCCCCTTCGTTGTTCAAAATGTCAGCTCTATGGACATCATGAAAAGGCTTGTCGGGCTTCCAACATCGTGTGTGGCAAGTGTGCGGCTGTAGGTCACTCTGCTGACAACTGTACATCCGAGACTGAGTGCTGCTTTCACTGTAAGGATGCTCACTCCACTTCCTCGAGGGTTTGTCCCAAGTGGAAGGAGGAGAAAGAGGTCTGCACAGTGAAAGCGACTGAGGGCATATCCTTTTACGATGCTAGGAAGAAGGTAAAGGAGTTGCATGCAACTCCCAAGCCTAATGTCTCCTATGCATCGGCGGTTGTGTCCCGTCCCGTGATGTGCACTGTGGAGACACAGACTGACCTTACCTTCGCTCCACATGCCACATGCCCTACCTCTAAGTCTAGACCCCCTGTACGTTCCAACTCTCTTACAGACATCCCTGTCGCCACTTCTTACTCTCAGGCTGCCGCTGCTCCTTCGCAGTCGGTGCAGCAAAAATCGAAGCCCGACAAGTCTGATAAGATTAATCTGACCACCCTCACAAAACAGTCTCGTCCTCACGTTCTTCCAGTTCCCACTCCAGCGAGGGAGAGGAAGGTTAGCTCTTCCTCGGGGGAGTCTGGGAACCTCTTAATTGACGATAATATGGAGGTTTCCATGAACAAGCACCGGGATAGGTCCCCCGGTAGTCGCTCGCCTTCTGGCGGGCGACAAAAAAAGACGAAGCACACTGGCCCCCAACGAAAATCTTAAACCGCCGCATTCACTATACTACAGTGGAATTGTAGAAGTATTGGGAATAAGTTACACAATATAGCAATCTTGCTTTCTATACATAGGCCAGACGTTGTTTGTTTACAGGAGACGCGCCTGGAGGATCACCCTGATCCTCCACAGTTCAAACACTACCACTCGTATAGAAGATATGAAGGTCACGGAGTAGCCATATACACACATAAATCACACCCACAAACGGAAGTGATTCTAAATTCTACTCTGGAAGCTGTCGCGTGCAGAGTAAAATTTAATAACACGTATCTGTCTATTTGCTCTCTGTACTGTCCTCCACATGGCCCCATTGATAGTGATGCTTTAAATTCACTAGTTGAACATCTCCCTGGGAATAAGTTAGTGTTGGGCGATTTTAACGCCCATCACTATCAATGGGGTAGCTTGAGGATCGATGGTCGTGGGGAGCAAGTAGCCGACCTAATACTACAGTCCAACCTCTGTCTTCTGAACGATGGTAGAGCGACTCGTGTAGATGATCGTACTGGTAACTTTTCGGCCATTGACTTATCTTTGGCCTCCCTGGTATACATCAAGATCTCTCATGGGACCCTTACGACGACTCCTTGGGAAGTGATCATTTACCCATCTGTCTTTCTTATACACGCGACATCATTTCGGACCCTCCACCTCCAAAATTTAACTATAAGAAAGCAGATTGGGGATCCTTCTCAAGGATCGCCAATTTAGATATATCTGGGGAGACCATAGATGTTAAGGTCGAAAATATAACCCAATCCATATTACACGCAGCTGAGGCTGCTATTCCCAAGACTTCTACAGTTCATGCGAAGCATAGAGCACATTGGTGGACGCCGGATTGCCGACAAGCATTAAGAAAACGCAATAGGAGATACAGGATTTTTGATAGTCAGCCCACTGAGAAAAATTTTATTGCATACAAACAGGCACGGGCTGAGGCAAGGAGAATAATAAGAAGGGCCAAACGTGACTCCTGGCGGTCCTTTGTGTCCACGGTGACTCGTACGACACCATTACGTAAAGTCTGGTCCACCATAAGAATATTAAATAATAAAGGCCCATATTTCCCCATTACCACCTTGCAAATAAATAATAACATCTATGACGAGCCCGTGGACGTTGCTAACATCCTCGCCAGGAGTTTTTCTCATGTAAGTAGCTCAGCCAATTATGACCCGCGTTTCCAACATCATAAACGCACGGCTGAGCTACAGATATTAGACTTTGCCACAGAAGACGTAGACTCCCCGTACAACCAAGAGTTTACGCTAGATGAACTGCTCCTTGCCCTTAAATCCTGTAAAGACACCAGCCCTGGACCAGACACCATCACGTACGGTATGATCCAGCATCTTAATCAGGACAACCTGATTAAGATGTTAGCATTGTACAATGAGATTTGGGCGTCTCGAACGTTCCCAAACTCATGGCACTTTGCGCACGTCATACCGATACCCAAAGAGGCTGGTCGTCTTATGAATCCCACTTCATTTCGTCCTATTGTGTTGACTTCTTGTCTATGTAAGGTCATGGAATGTATGGTTAACAATAGGCTTCTTTTTGTTTTAGAGTCGAAGAATTTGTTAAATGATGAACAATGTGGCTTCCGTAAATACAGAAGTTCACTAGATCATTTAATGAATTTGGAGCATTGTATTGCAGAGGCATTTGCCAATAAAGAATTCATGATAGGGGTGTTCTTGGACATCCATAAAGCCTATGACATGACATGGCGACACGGTATACTAATGAAGCTCTATGCTTATGGTTTAAGAGGAAATTTGCCTGTTTTTATTTCAAAATTCTTAAGGGACAGAACTTTCTCTGTCAAATTGCCCCGTAACCTAACATCGGATATATTTATCCAGGAAAACGGGGTGCCGCAGGGAAGTGTGCTTAGTCCTACCTTATTTAGTATTATGATCAATGATATTCTGTCATCGGCTCCCATCCCGAGGAATCTTAAATACTCACTCTACGCTGACGATTGTGCAATATGGCACTCTTCCCGTAATGCACAATTTTCGGCTGGGCGGATTCAGGCAGCCCTTGACTCCGTCCACCAATGGGCCTTGCAGTGGGGATTTAAGTTTTCCGTTCGTAAGTGTGCCGCTATAGTTTTCACTAATCGTAACGTACCTAATTTGTGCTTAACTTTGGATAATCAGGCGGTACCTTTTCAAAGTTCTGTAAAATTTTTAGGAATACATTTTGATCGTAGAATGAATTTTAAACTTCACGTTAATACTTTGCTTGCTCGTTGTGATAAACCGTTAAATGTCCTCAAGTACCTAGCGGGTACTATCTGGGGTGCCGACAGAAAATCTTTATTAATGGTGTATAAGTCCCTTATTCGATCGAAGCTAGACTATGGCGCACAGGTGTATGGCTCGGCATCCGATGCCACTCTGAAAGGATTGGATGTGTTACAGAATAAATGTTTGCGAATGTGTCTTGGAGCTGTCCGGTGTACCCGTGTAGCTCGTATGGAAGTGGAGGCGAATGTGCCTCCCCTCAGTATTCGCTGTGACCACCTGGCGTTGTCCTACGGCATAAGGACATTAAGAAAAAGTAATATCGGCAATGTGGCCTGTACCCCCCTGCGTCAATACCACCACCTTCTGCGGGGGGTGCGTCGGCCACTTGCCACTCGCCTCCACTTACTGACTCAGGAGCTTGATGTGGACCCCAGTGACTGTGACAAGTTGGTGCTTAAAAATATAGCGCCTTGGGAGCCACCCGGCTTTACAGTCGATGTTACATGGCTCCCAGCACCAAAGGCCAAGGCGCCGGAGGCGGAGGTCCACCACTTGTTTCGTAACATCATTGTTCGTCACTTGGGGTCCCATCAATTGTACACCGACGGCTCCAAGTCGAGTGAATGTGTGGGTGCAAGTGTGTGGTCGACTGAATGTGCCCTCAGGTATCGGTTGCCGACTCATACATCTGTGTTTACTTCAGAACTTTTTGCTATTGACAAAGCCATAGACTATGCTCTCAATTCTAGACACGACTCATTTGTCATATTTTCAGATTCAAAATCAGCCCTTCAGGCAATTGCATCTTGCACTACGGACTCTCACGAGATCCAGGGCCGCATCGTTAATAAGTTGCATTCATGCAACAAGTCATTCACGCTGATCTGGGTGCCTGGTCATTGTCGTATCTATGGCAATGAGCAGGCTGACTTACTTGCAAAGTCGGCTGTAGAGCTCGAGGAGACTTGGGACGTTCCTCGTGATCTACGGTCGAGTCTATCTCTCGGAAAGAAATCAATAAATCTTCTGTGGCAAGGTCAGTGGACCAGACTAAATATTCCAACTTGTAAGCCGTACCTGGGCGACTGGGACACTGCCAACCGTCCCAGTCGCCTAGAAGAAAAAGTGTTGGCACGGCTACGGCTGAATGCCACCATTGTAACCCACATAAAACCATATATGGAAAGACGCTTCCCACCGCACTGTGACATCTGTAATGCGGTGTTATCTATCAGTCATATCATCCTGCGCTGTCGGCGATTTATTCGTGAACGCGCTTCACTTATAAATTACTGCGGCGCAGTAGACGTCCCCTTCACCCTTTCCACCATCCTGGGTGATGGGGACATTGTTATGACTGATAAATTGATGGCTTTCTTGAGAGAGACCGGACTGATCAGAGTGATGTGACTGTTTTACTGTGTGGTTATGGTTTTTATGAAAAGTAAATATGTATATATTGTAATATTAATTAGGGTTGACAGTTGACATATTTTAAATGGTTCCTCCTCCCACCGATCTATTTCTAATATAGATGTCCCCTACATTAAGCCAAGTTCCTTGCCTGACAGTCACCAGCTGATGAGTGCAAGTGTGCAATATAGGAAGGTATTGGGCACTTGCAGTCGATGGTAGTCTGCTGGGCGAGGTTCTTCAATTTTTGTATAAATTATGTAAATACATTATATTATCTTGCTTAAGTTATTCTAATTAGGGACGACAGCTGACGTATATGGAAATGTTCCTGACTCGTCTGGTTCCCTTTCATATATTGATGTCCCCTATATTAGGTTGTGCCTCGACTGACAGTCATCAGGTGATGAGTGCAGGTATGTAATGTAGAAAAGCATTACATATCTGCAGTCGATGGTGTTCTCTTGGTCGAGGCTTTTTGAATATTAGTGTAGGCCTAGTTATTTGTCTCTTAGGATTTAGTATAGGTTAGCGATTTGTCTGTTAGGTGGTTAGTTTTAGGGTCTTTACTCGTAAATTAGGTATTTTTTTTTTATAAGTAATATAAGGTTAAAAATATAAAAAATAAATAAAAATAATAAAAATAAAACTACAAAAAAATAATAAAATAAAAATTATTATATAAATATGTACGTGTGCATGAAAGTGTGTATGTTCATCTGCATGGATGTGTGTATGTATGTATGTATGTATATATATATGTTTGTATATATATGTATATATGTGTCAATATATATACATATATATATATTTGCCTTAATGACCAGAGGCTCCGGCCTCAATGGTCGATAGGAAAAAAAAAAAAAAAAAAAAAAAAAAATTACTCTGTGCGTTTTTACACAGAAAGTCTATGTATGTTTTTGGCCCGTCCTACTGATTTACAGGGTTCCATTTACCTTTGAAATGACCTCAGAGGAATACGTCGGTGTTGATGATTGGTATATATACTGAATCTAGATTTTTTTTTCTTTGCACTTACCTCAGTTACGTTTACTTTGGGTCAGGGACACAATAACAGCATTTTTCCACTTACTAGTATGTAATATATATATCCCCGCAAATAGGTCTTCTGGCACACTTCCCTCAAGAAGTCAGTCTCATTCATGCCAATTTAGTTATCTTCGAAACATATGCCGTGTCACCTGTTACTTTCTCATTCTTCAGATTTTCCCAGCTGCTTCACTCATATTACTGATAGTGGATTTACCTGGTTCGTCAAAGAATCGGGTGTTCACAGCTTTCATCACGCCATGGTCGAGTGGTATCAGTGCCTGACTTCTATCTAAGAGGTCTAGGGTTCGATTTCCAGTCAGGAGCGTACAAATATATTTGTACACGCGTGTAATGTGTGTCTCTTCATAGACGCTCGTGTCGTGTCTGGGATAGATTAAAACTGCTCTCTCACTTGCCGAGTTGCGTGGGACTGTGAAATGATCCTGTGTCGTGAATATATCCTCCCATAATGGATTTACCAGGTTCGTAAAAAAAAAAAAAAATCAGATGTTCACACCTTTTATCACGCCGTGGTCGAGTGGTATCAGTGCCTGACATCTATCTAAGAGGTCCGGGGTTCGATTCCCAGCCAGGAGCGTACACACACACACACACACACACACACACACACATATATATATATATATATATATATATATATATATATATATATATATATATATATATATATAGATATATATATATATATATATATATATACAGCTTTTTTTTTTTTTTTTTTTCATAAACCAGTAGGAGAAAGGGAAGGCTACTCAGTGAAGCGTGACCTTAAATCGTTGTGGACATAAATATTATCAATGCTGCAGCCCAGTCCAGTGTTTGAGGGCGTGTTCTCATTGTTCGTCGCATTATACTTCGTTTGGGAAATGTCGAACTTTGCTAATCAAGATACAGACTTCCACGAAGATGACACCTTGAGAGTCTTGTGTGAATGGATACGACCCAGAAACGAAAGCTCACTCTTCACAATGGAAGTCACCGGCATCACCAAGACCAAAAAAGGCACGACAGATTCGGAACAAGGTGAAGTTCCAGCTGACAATTTTTTGTTTCCCCGACTACCAGGGTGTTGTTCATCACCAGTACTCTCCAGAAGGCCAATCAATAAAGAGCACTACCTGCATAGGCGTACGGGACCCTTCTCATCTGGGGGGGCTGAACTCTCTCTGCCCGAAATATATTTTGCCTGTAAATCCAAGCAATTATATATATATATATATATATATATATATATATATATATATATATATATATATATATATATATATATGTGTGTGTGTGTGTGTGTGTGTGTGTGTGTGTGTGTGAAGGAAGAAATCACACTTCATGAAGACATTGCACATTTATTCTACACACCATGTAAAAATGAAGGTTAACTGAACTGCTAAATTTCACCCACATTTATAAGTATTACATAAAACCTACAGTATAAAATTGAACTGAGTAATTAGTATGGGTTATACTTTTTAATGTAATATACTAAATAAATAATAAGTGTTACTGAAATAAATTGCAATGGTTGAATGGTATGAATATAGTAATTATTAAAAATTGAAGTAAATTATAGTTCACCTTCATACTAAATTAAAACATGATTAGAAGAATAAAGTGCTTCTTTTCCTATCCATAATAAAGTTAACACTTACAGAAAAAATCAAGTTAGAAAAAATATTTTTCACGTCCCTTTCTTTTTCCAAAAACATCTATAATTTTGTCCATATCTTCTTCAATCACTCTAGTAGCCTATTCTCTTTCTATGTTGATAAGTGCTAGGCAGCTAACTCTTGCTTGACCCATGGTGCTGCGAAGGTAGGATTTCAGCTTACGAAGTCCACTGAAAGACCTCTCTGCTGAACATGAAGTAGCAGGGATGACAGCCAAAAGAGATACAACTTTCATGAACTCGGGTACCATTTCTGACAGTTCATTTTCGTCTAGAAACTGGACAACATCTGATGCTGTCTTGAGGAAGACTCCTTGTCGCCTTTGCTTAAATTTAAAGAAAAGTCTCTGTTCTGCTTCCATCAGATCCTTGTCCAGGCCATAAAAGTTTGCAACTAGTTCATAGTCACTTTGTGATGGTGAATCACTTATTGCAATGGCACCAAGAGCACACAGAACATCTTGATCATTACCCTTGAAACGAACTTCCAGTTCTGACAGGACTTTGTCCATTGAATTGTAATAAGTGTTGACACGATGATGCTGTACTGGTGTCAGTGGTTGGGCATCCATCCCTGTCAATTCTCCTACAAGGGCTTGCAATCGACGAGATGTTTTTTTTTTTTCCGAGGTATCCGTGCATCACAGAAGTTGAATCTTGTGTTTTCAATCCAAGATTTTATGTTTTGGCTGATTTGGTCAGCCCTTTGCCAGATCTTGTCAAAGCTATCATCATTACGACATTCTCCCAATGTCCTGATGGTAAGATCTGCATTTCGGCGAGCAGTGATGACATCCATATTTTTGGACTGTAAGTATCTATTTGTCTGCGGCCACCCTTTGCGGGATTAGGGCGTCGGGCTATAGATAGATAGATAGATAGAAGTATCTGTTCAGACTGTTGGTGTTTGAAAGAATGACTTTGAGGATACAGAGTCCAAGAATGAACTCAAAGTCACAGATTGCAGAAAGAAGTGCACGACTATCAGAGTATGTCTTGGGATCTTTATCATCTGCTAGCTGAATGAGAGCTTTTACAATTCTCTCAATTTGCTCGTGAACACTTTTCACGGCTTCCCACCTGCATGACCATCGTGTGATACTTAAGGATTTTAAAGAATAAGTCCGGGTATGTGTCACTGTGCAGCTTCCACTCAAGCCCTGAGCAAACTGGCGGGCGGGACTTGGGGACTCTGCCGACGCATAGTGTGTACTTGTTCTCCCGTCCTAGACACGTACAGTTTATGACTTATGAGCCTGTCCACTATTACGTAATTTACGAACGGACGGTACGGACACGAGCATCCAGCTCAGCCTGTCAACACTGGCTGATAGTTTATTTATAAACAGTAAGAACTAAGAAATATTTTTAAAAAGTACAGAAATGGACCGTTATGGCATTTCGTTTTTTAAGGGAAAAGTACAATTTCATATATGAAAAGAAAAAACACTCAAGGGCAGGATTTAGCTCACGATCCGCCAGTTGAATAGCCCTGCTACATTGGCTACTCTGCCCGAAAAATTTGTGTCTGCCTAAATCTTGGGGGGGCTGCAGCCCCCCCAGCCCCCCTGGCTCGTACGCCTATGACTACCTGGGACTTCTCCGTCGCCTAAGGAATGCAGTGCGTCGCATGAGACGAGAGTTGCGGGAGGAAGACTGACATCCCCACCACGACATTTCTCCAGCCCACTCATTCCTTCTGGTCTAGGATTATTTTGGCCAAACACAAGCTCACTGAGGTCCGGTAGGCTCCCTACTCTCCTGACATGGCTCTCTGCGACTTTTGGCTATTTCCTAAATTGGAGATGCTGCTGAAGGGTTCGAGATTTAATGACATAAATGAGATAAAGACAAATGGGACAAAGATCTTGTTGGCGATCCCAAAAATTGACTTTACAAAACATATCCAGCAATGGAAGGACTGCTGGGCTGAGTATGTTGAATCTCAAAGGGCATACTTTTAAGGGGAGTATGAACTCAGTAAGCTTTTTTTTTTCACTAGCTAAAGGTCTGATACTTTTCGAGCAGAACTCTTCCTCGTGTTTGTGTGTGTGTGTGTATATATATATATATATATATATATATATATATATATATATATATATATATATATATATATATATATATATATATATATATATATATAATATGTCTTATATTAACGAATGAACTGCTGGTTTGGAGCCTGACTGTCCTTACTGTCACGGCAAAAGTTTGCCGACAATTGCCTATCAGAATTGCCTCCTGCTTTGCTTATTTCTCATTCCTTCTAGACATCAGGGTGTATCCTTCCGTTCCCTATTTTTTTTGTTTTGTCCTTCATACTGTTATCCCACCAAATTTATCATGTAACATCTTTCATCGTCACAGACAGCAGAGAAGAGTTGCAAACTTTTGCTCCTGACAGTTGAGATTCCAACATAACAGTGCAGGCTCTGAGGCAACAGAGTCCTTCCAACCGAACTTGGCAGAGGTTTTTGTCCCGTTGCAACCTATTTTCTTCAGCTCATTTGAAGAAGTCATACTGTGGTCCATATCCTTTTCATATAATTTCCTCGTAAGTAGCATCGTACTACTGTATATCTTCAGTCTCTTGTTACAGCTCAGCATGTAGGACAGAAAGATGGAAATTTTAGACCAAGTTATAGTGCACATATTATACGGGGTAATTCACTACTTTAAGGCTCAAAATAAAGCCAAAATATGTTTTTAATTAACGGATTTAAATGAACCTCCGTATATACAAACTTCAGTCTATGTCAATAGTATGCTGCTTCTGAGAAATTCCCCAACATATAACTTAAAAATCATACGGTGGAAATCAAATGTTATTGTTTCACCTGCCTGGCAATGAGTGGGCATCAGCTGGTAAACTGCAATGATCCAGTGGTCATATCGTAGTCAATAACCAACCACGTATTTTTAATTCACCCGATATAACTCAGGGATTTTTTTTCCTGGCAGTAGGTCACTTGATGAGAAAAAGATTTAAAAATAAGTCTGGCACTCTTGACCAGCCAAAAAAAAAAAAAAAAAAAAAAATGTAATTAGGGAGAATGAAGCCATCCCTGCGGACAAGTGGCACCAATAATTGGTAAGTTTGGGACCCCATGTTCATTTATAGTTCAACGCTGGCAGAGACTGATATAAATGTGAATAAATTGTAATGAGGTAAAGAAAGAAAGTACCAAGTTTATGGGGCATCTAATACTGTGCAATCTTAACCCTTAATTGATCAACAAAAGGGGTGTGGTAAAGCTCACAAGAAAACTTACTTAACTTTGCACTGTAACATACACACCAAAATCAGGTTCATATATCAAAGGGAATTCACATGGGCTCACAATACAAATATAAAACAATAAATTACTTCTCTTACCTAACTAAGTTACACTAAGTAGAAGCTAAGCACTCATAGCTTGAGGGATTAGGAGAACTCGTAGGTGATATAATCCACATACTTGTAAGATATGGAGAGGTAAGCCAAAGGAGCAATGGTGCACAATCAGTGTGTTTTGTAATCAGTGTGAAAAATGTGTCTGATAGGAACTGTGTCCCGAATGAGTTGCAACAAAATGGGTTACAAAATGTGTGTTAAAAACGTGTAACGAAATGTCTCACGCTATTTCCTCAAGCTTATATTGTAGCTTTACTCCGCCTCCACAGCTTTAACCAGCCACTAGACTGTCTTAAGTATAATCTCCAGCCTGGTTCAAATAAAAGAGGCTTGACTACCAATTACAAGCTAATACATCCTAAACCTTATCCAATAGAGAGGTGTTACGAAAGGCAAAACTAATCAGGCACTGGATAACAATCTCACTGTGCACAGAGACCTCAAGGTCTCTGTGCACAGTAAATGAAAAACTATTTAACGATTCCTGCCCAACTCTTATCTGCTTTCTTACGTATGACAATAGCCTTCCTCACATCTGTGTAAATAGTGGTAAAAGATTTACTGATCTTTCTGACAGCTGGGCAAATACAGAAATGAAAAGATTTAGTGATCTATTTTCCACTGTGAAACAAAACAGACAAGAGGGAACTCGAAAAATGATTTATTGTTCTTGAGCTACTTGTCCTACCTCCCACTCTATCTTCACATCTTCAGTTTCACCAATTCGTTACTGGGTAACTACATCAGTGACACAAGTTATTTTAAATCTGTTAATTAGTAACACAAATATTGAAGTTATTCTGGGGCCTCAGAGAGTAAATCGCCCGATAGTTACCAAGCTTTTAACCTCACATTGCACTCATTATAGTGTCAACTACTGTCTTGCATATACCTTATTATTCGCTTTCGTTTAGGATTTTTCCAACACCTATTCCTCAGCGATTTACTTTTCTGATGTAGTCGTGTCTTCTGTAGTCTATGCGGTCTTAGCTAAGACCAACTTAGTTGATTATATTCGACTAAGAATGATTTACAGGAGATGAAGAGTGTTTATATTGTCACCATTAACTATTTCATGGTTCTGTTGTCACTGGCAATGTTATCCACCTTCTGCCAGCGATATTATTCAGGTAAGTGTGAGTCACAGGAATATAAATCGTCATCTTGTCACTGCTGCCTTTCTCATGGTCGCATCTTCTGTGACAGTACATGCCAAACGATTTCAGTAAGAAAAGAGTTGAGTATAGGAGCCAAAGTGTTAATATCCTCTACCACGATGTTAACGAAACACTGTCGGTATTTAAAAGCTACTAATAACACACAAGAGACCTGTGAGATAAAATAAAAAAATCCTTAACAAAATTAATCACTAAGGAAGAATTGATATGGAGTGACCATCAACAATACGGCTTTGAAACTGAACTCCAGTTTAATATAGGTCTTTCTCATTATCCTCTCTCTTTTCCTATCTTCCTGTTGCTTACTGTCCTAGTCTGCTCACTTTAGTTACATTTTTTCTTTACAGGTGCAGTTCAAGTACTAGGAAACCTGACTGAAATCCACAGTACCAACAATGGACCCAGAATTAGTAAGTATCCTGTTATCTGTATTGCGTATGCAAACAATAACTACATTCACCTTCAAAAAAGTGCCTACTTAGCTCCGTTGACGATAACTTTATAACTAGCAAATCCTCCTAGAAATACTGTATGTACTGTTTTATCCCATTGAACTGTTCGACTTTATCTGTTTGCTCCTTTTCTTTAACATAAGCTTTTTCTGCAGTATAGTTTCTACTACATTTACTCATTATTACCTTTCCTCCAAACCACAAAAACTTTTTCCGGGGCCTTTTTCCAGCTACACATTCAGAAAGTTTCTGCTTGAGAACCGATGATCACCGTCATTAGCCAAAACCGTTTGTTGCAGTACGAAGGCTTCTCCCACCTTTCCTCAGTGACAACTTTTGGTTGTTATCCTATTTCATCCAACCCGGCAAATCTATGAACTTTATCGCAACACCTAATTCTCTGTTTGCCTCATCCTCTTACTTCATCTCTGTATTGCCATTCTGGTAGCCTAAGAATCTTTTTTATCCTAGCCTGTGATCCCTAAGAAAATCCTTCTATTCCCTTCAAATGACTCTACGTTTATGTTCGAATGTCATCATTAGATTGCAGGTATACTGTAGCTATAACCAATTGTGACAACTGAAAAGGCACTCCAATTATATACCCACCTACTGTGGGAATGAAAAATTCATTGCCTTCGTGATGTTATTTTAAGTATAAACTGTCCACTATCCCTGTGTTATTGTGTGCTATAAACTGATACGGTTTGAACTGTTGTCCTAAATGTGTGTGTGTGTGTGTGTGTGTGTGTGTGTGTGTGTGTGTGTGTGATGCAGAGTTAGTTTAAACTAGAGGGACACTCAGTAGACTGCATCTCTCCTGCAAGGGCAACTTAATTTCCAAACCATCCTTCATAATGGGTTAGGTTTTCTCATCACTGATTAGTGTTTCACAAAAAAATGTTTTCCGAGGTCCCAAAAGTTAATCGATTGTTCCCTGGGACATGGACTACATACATACCAAATCTGGTTCAAATATCTCTTTTAGTTTTTGAGTAATCCTGCTAACAGACAAACAAACAAGCAGATAAACAAACAAGCACTTGTGAAAACATACTCTCCTTGCCGGAGAGAGCTAGTCAGCACTAAGGCACAGTTGTGGTACTCTGCAACCAGTATTATCAAGGCAACCAGTTAGATCAAAGGAGGCTGGAGAAAATCCGAGATGTAGGACTGAAGTGCTTTTAAACCTAGTTTTAGGTTAACACTTCAGTCAAAACTAGATTTAACAACTGCTTTCTTTAATAAAAAATGGGGGTTCCTGGTATTCACCTGCCAGACACCTCTATTATGTGGGGCACTTGTTAACATTAATGTAACAACGGTAAATTATGATTATGTAGTCTACGTGATAAGTGATGTATTGCCGTTGTATGGTTAATCCATCACGTTCTGGTGTGGAAAAGTATCATGCCCCTTATTATACTTCAGGACCATCCTGGCTGTCATTAACGGCAACAACAGGTGGGTCAAGTTTGCTTACATTTGGTTCACCGATTACATTACCTCAGGACATGTCACCGTAGTTATTGTATGAGATGGCTTGTTTGTAATCAGTTAGCTGATTGCCAACTGTCAGAGGGATAACAGCATGCTTCTAACTCCAAGCAGTTTCAGTTGAATGGCAACCCCAGCTCATCTGACAACAAGTTGGATTGAAAACAGAAAGCAGATTCATGCAAGAACATTTTACAAACGTTTGTGAAATGGGATGAGAGCAAATCATCCCTTTACAGTGTTGTTACACAATACAAGTGTGTTTTACTTCTTCACTAGGTGAAGGAAGTTGAAGCTACTGACAAGAAAACTACTTTACACTACAAAAGACTAAAGTGGTTTGATTTTACTGAAACTGTTGGTGATCAGAACCTGACTGCTAAAATTAACAAAGACCAGATTTGTTTCTACTTGCCTGCACCTAAAATATTTTTTGCCTGTATTCTCCGTGGTGATGTGCTGGATCAAGTTTCGTCATACAAAACAACTACTGAAACGAAAATTAAAACTTTTCCTACCGGATTTTTTTTTTTAAATTGATTAGGCTTAAATTTGCTTAGGTTCTTTCCCAGACTGGACAAATTGAACAGTATTAATCATTTGTTAACAGAGCTTGCCAGATTTGTTCTACCTTCTCTCATTTTCATGGAGAAATTAAGTACTTAAATGCATATCCAAGTACTATTTTAAAAACTGAACGTTACAAAAACATCTTAACATTGTTTTAAGTTCATCCCCGCCAGTACACTCGGCCCGTAACACAATTATGTTACCTTTACCCACCTACAGGAGGTCGCGTACGTGTCGCCATTAGAAAGGAACTTAACTGTATCGTAAAGAACTCGTACACTAACATTGATTTTAGGTTTGTTTTTTGGAAGTTTCATCATTATAATCAGCTACGCAGCCCTGAGACCTTACTTTGTCTTTTCAGATTGTGTGATGTGCATAAATATAAATGTTGTAACTGTAGTGTTGGATAAGTGGGTTCCTCTGTTAGATCACTCCAACACTGGGTTTTCCAGCACCAGGGAAGGTTAGGTCCTATCGTTGCAACCACTCAATACCATACTTAGTTGTCCACCTCCAGCCACGATACGCCATCATTGTCCACTCACTAGTCTTGTTTTTAACATTCCGTTTACTGCCCATAACACAGCCGGCCTCTTCCGTGTTGAAGATCTTATGTATTATGAATAGGAAACCCGAGTTAAACTAATCTACCGCAGTTCATCGATCTATCTATCTGTCTGTTTATCTATCTACCTATCTGTCTGTCTGTCTGTCAGTCTATCTGTCTATTTATCTGTTTATCTATATATATATCTGTCTGTCTGTCTGTCTGTCTGCCTATCTAGATATCAATCTTTATATATATATATATATATATATATATATATATATATATATATATATATATATATATATATATATATATATATTGTTACGAAACAGAGAAAGATAATGTACACTTTAAGTGAGAATACGAAGAGTCACTACTGTCCCGTAAAGTTCCAGGTTCAAAACAAAAGAGTTAGGTAAAATTACAAGTTAAAGTTTAATGCTTAAATTAACAACAAAACATTCAGGACTCATAACGATAATGTAATGGCAAATAAACAGGTTAAATATATGGTTAACTGCAATAGCCTCTATTAACACGAAATTAGCAAGAGTAAATTTATCTAAGTCAGCCCTGATAAAATGAGATACCAGATAATACTCAGTGAATGCCAGATAAATAATTACAGATACAAACTATTATAAAAAATGACTGACATAAAGAACCCCACACGAATTACAAAAACTTCACTAGGCCCACAAATTAAACTTATGCTATACAGTACAAGAAAAAATGCAACAACGGTTATACTCAAATTACACACAGCTGCTAGATGGTTGGAGACTTCTTGAGCACTCACAATAATAATATCTGTACAGGGGAGGACAGAGATGTGAACAAAATGAGGAGCAGATCTAAGTGGCAAAGATGCAGAGACTGAGCTCATTATATAGGGGCTGGCAGAGCTTGATACAACTTGTAAGAGAGACGCGCAAATGAAGCGATGGGGACAGAGAGCTGAAAATCCCGCAAAGTATAACAGAGAGAACGACTTACTCTACTATAACGGTAGAAGGGGGGGACTGAGGCAGAACACGCTCGTGATCAAACATGCAGCAACTGTGCGTTAAAATTACACAAAGGATGATGAAATCATAGGCTATGTAACACCTCCCCACAAAGAAAAAAGAAATTTACAAAGGAAATTTCTTATTACTCTAAAACAATCTGTATATGGCATTACAGACCATGCAAAGGTCTTTCCTAATGTTACAAAAAATGAGATCTCCCTAGCACGTTCAGTCATAGGTACTTGCCAGTATCCCTTTAACAAATCAAACTTACTTATGTACCTAGCCTTTCCGATCTTGTCTATGCAATCTTCCACGCGAGGGAGAGGGTAAGTGTCTGTTTTGGTTATCTGATTAACACGTCTGTAGTCGATGCAAAGCCACTGTCACCCACCTGGCTTAGGGACTAGAGTGACAGGAGAACTCCACTTGCTCTGACAGGGCTCAATCATCTTGTGGTCTAACAGGTAGCCAAGCTCCTTCTGGATGAGAGGAACTTTCATTGGGTTCACACGGTAAGGAGGCAATTTAATTGGCTTTGCGTCTTCAACATCGACATCATGCATCAACACAGTGGTTCTTCCTGGAGTGGCACGGAACACTTGCGGGTACTCCTGCAGTAATGCCGAAAACTCCTGCCTTTCCTTGGGTGGTAGAAGAGAAAGCTTAGTCTGGAGATCATTCATGATATCAGGATGCTTCCCCAAACTATCACTCAGGCTCATACTGCATGGGAGAGCTTCACTTGCAGACTCGGGTGGAACAGCTACAGTGCAGACTGGATTATTTTCGTCCCGCCTGTGATATAACTTTAGCATGTTGATGTGACAAAGTTGCTTGCTCTTTCTACGATCTGGTGTGGCGATGACATAGTTCACATCACTGAGTTTCTTCTCCACGAAATAGGGGCCACTAAACTTGGCTTGAAGAGGTTGCCCATGAACTGGTAGCAGAATCAAAACCTGATCTCCTGGCTGAAAGTGGCGTAACCTGGACTTCTTATCATACCAAGTCTTCATCTTCTCCTGAGCAGCTCCTAAATTCTCTCTCGCCAGCTGTAAAGCAGTGGACAGCCGTTCTTTGAACTTCATCACATACTCCAGCAGGTTGACGTCATCTTCCTCCGACAGCCAGCATTCCTTGAGTAACTTAAGGGGTCCTCTTACTTCATGGCCAAACAGTAGTTCAAAAGGTGAGAAGCCCAGTGATTCATTTGGAGATTCTCTTGCAGCAAACACAACGAATGGAAGACCTTTATCCCAGTCTTTCTGATGTTCCAAACAGTATTTCTTGAGCATCGATTTGAGTGTTTGATGATATCTCTCCAACGCTCCTTGGGTCTGGGGATGGTAAGCTGAAGACGTGATCTGGGTGATGCCCAACTCTTTCAGAGACTGTTTGAAAACATTTGACATGAAATTACTTCCCCGGTCTGACTGTACCTCCTTGGGCAGACCAAACTTTGTGAAGAACCCTAGCATTTCCTTAACCACGTTCTTTGCTGAAATATTTCTAAGTGGAATGGCTTCAGGATAACGAGTAGCCATATCAATCATGGTCAACACATAAGAAAATCCTGAAGAAGTCTTAGGAAGAGGGCCCACAATATCCAGCAACACACGGGTGAAAGGCGCCTCAAAAGGAGGAATGGGAACTAGAGGTGCAACCTTTTCGGTCTGATTACACTTCCCCACAACTTGACAGGTGTGACAAGACTTACAATACCAGGAAACATCCCTGAAGATACCTGGCCAGTAGAAGTGTTTCAAAATGCGTGCCACAGTCTTCCTCACTCCAAGGTGTCCTGCCAAACTGGAATCATGAGCCACTCTAATGATATCCTGCCTACAAACACGAGGGATGACAACTTGATGTACAACCTCCCATTCACAGTCGGCTGATGCTGTTGGGGGTCTCCACTTCCTCATAAGTACTCCTGACTTTACATAATAACAAGTAGAAGCACCGGCTGACTCTTCTTCACTGTAAGCAGAGTTAGCTAGCCCTTTCAACTCAGGGTCAGCAACCTGCAACTCAACCAACTCTTGACGAGACAAATTATCAACACTACGGGGTACTGCCTCATCTGGTGAGTGGTCCAAATTAGCAAGAAAAGTGTCAGCTAGGATAACATCATCATCATCATTATCCTCTAAATCACCAGTAACTTTAGACTTAGCCCTAGTGACAGCACATGCAGGGAACACATCAGGGACATCACAATCCAGGGACACACCCACTGGCTCACTAGACAACTGAGGAGCTGGACACACTTGACTTCCACCAATATCATTTCCAAGTAAGAAAGTTACACCTGACATTGGGAGTGTCTCAACCAACCCAACCATAACAGAACCATTAACAAAACCAGACTCTAAATTCACTCTGCACAGAGGGACGGAGAAGTAATTATTCCCTACACCTTGTAAGATTACAGTTTCATCAGAGGAATTAACATTAGAGCCTAGAACACTGGTCAGCATAAGGGATTGGCAAGCACCTGTATCACGATATATTTGAACTGATTTCCTGTCATTACTGTCCAGAGGACTGACAAAACCATCAGACAGGAAATTAGCACATGAACTCTTGAGAGTGTCACCCACGTTACTGCTCAAAAGAGGAGCTCCATCATGAGAATTTAAGTTACCCCTCAAAGCAGGTTCAATTAACTCAGTTAAAGAATTCTGGGAACTCTCAAGAGTGGACACTAGACCAATTGACTGAATATTTAAAGACTCCTTTTTGTTCACATCACGCTGTCTCCTGAAACATCTCTCCGTAGTATGACCAAGCTTACTACAATAAGTACATTTACTTTTCTGAAATCTAGAGGTGAAGCTGGTATTTACTTCCTGAGAAACATCATCTTTATTCTCTTTCCTGTTACCTGTACTCTGAGTAGAGGCAACGTACTTACTCTCAGCTTTCCCTTTTTCTCTAGAATATCTCTTGTGAGTGAGAACATACTCATCAGCTAAAACTGCAGCATCAGACAAATTATCTATTCTTTTCTCATCAAGATATAGGCTAACATCTTTACTAATACACCTTTTGAAATCCTCCAGCAAAATCATCTGCTTAAATTTACCAAAATCAGAATCCACATTCTTAGAATTTAACCACTGCTCCAACAGATCTTCTTTGATTTTTGCATACTCAACATGGGATTGCTTATCTTGCTTATAAGTTGTCCTAAATTTTACTCTATAAGCTTCAGGAACAAGCTCATAGGCCTTAAGAATCAAGCTCTTAACTACATCATAATTATCAGACTGATCTTGAGGCAAAGATGCATAAGTTACTTGAGCTTTACCGGTGAGAATAGTTTGAAGGAGTACTGGCCAATACTCCTTAGGCCAATTAAAACCTGTAGCTACCCTCTCAAACAACTGAAAATACTTTGTTAAATCACATTCATTAAAAGGAGGGACAAGTTTAACATTTTTAGCCACATCAAAATCATCAGAGCTAGATGATCCAGTTCCACCTTGTTTCATGCGATACTCATGGTCCGCCTGAATCCTAGCAATTTCAACTTGTGCCTCAGCCTCCTTAGCTTTTGCCTGAAATTCAGCTTCCTTCACACGAGACTCCGCCTCCTTAGCCTTAGCCTCCTGCAGGGCTAGCTGTAACTTAGCTAATTCAATCTGCGTTTGCTCATTTGGAGGAGTTACATTAAACAAGCTTTCATTAATCATGTCAACAATTTGATCTTTAGAATGATGAGAGCGAACAGCAATTCCCAATTGTTGAGCAACAAGCTTAAGTTCATACTTTGTTCTGTTTTCTATATCACACACTGTTTGCACATTTGACAAAAAATCTTTGGCTTCATCAAGTGTAGAAATAGTAGCCATCATGAATATATCACAGTCACAAAATATCAAACAATATCCTTATGATAATATCCTGAATATCCTGATATGAGGTCTCCAAATTTATGTTACGAAACAGAGAAAGATAATGTACACTTTAAGTGAGAATACGAAGAGTCACTACTGTCCCGTAAAGTTCCAGGTTCAAAACAAAAGAGTTAGGTAAAATTACAAGTTAAAGTTTAATGCTTAAATTAACAACAAAACATTCAGGACTCATAACGATAATGTAATGGCAAATAAACAGGTTAAATATATGGTTAACTGCAATAGCCTCTATTAACACGAAATTAGCAAGAGTAAATTTATCTAAGTCAGCCCTGATAAAATGAGATACCAGATAATACTCAGTGAATGCCAGATAAATAATTACAGATACAAACTATTATCAAAAATGACTGACATAAAGAACCCCACACGAATTACAAAAACTTCACTAGGCCCACAAATTAAACTTATGCTATACAGTACAAGAAAAAATGCAACAACGGTTATACTCAAATTACACACAGCTGCTAGATGGTTGGAGACTTCTTGAGCACTCACAATAATAATATCTGTACAGGGGAGGACAGAGATGTGAACAAAATGAGGAGCAGATCTAAGTGGCAAAGATGCAGAGACTGAGCTCATTATATAGGGGCTGGCAGAGCTTGATACAACTTGTAAGAGAGACGCGCAAATGAAGCGATGGGGACAGAGAGCTGAAAATCCCGCAAAGTATAACAGAGAGAACGACTTACTCTACTATAACGGTAGAAGGGGGGGACTGAGGCAGAACACGCTCGTGATCAAACATGCAGCAACTGTGCGTTAAAATTACACTAAGGATGATGAAATCATAGGCTATGTAACAATATATATATATATATATATATATATATATATATATATATATATATATATATATTGCACTTTCCTTTTTATATCTTATTTTTACCGGAAGGGATTCAACAAGTCTAATTGTGATTTTCATTTCTTCCGATTCAGCATAAAACCTATGTTCTGACTCTGTATGCTTAGCTGCTACTTACAGTAGCTCCTTACGTGATTTACTGAGAAAAATTCTATCTTCAACAAATAAAAAATCGTTTAACTACAGTACTCACTTTCTTGTACAAATTCATTTCCTATCCCAATCTAAGAAACTAAAATATCGTTATGGAAGCAGTGCCATCTCTACTTATGGGTGGCAATACCTTTTGAGAAAATTCTTTTCCATCTTACATGCTTATTGACCTTATTACTCTCATGACTGCTACTGTTTCAGCTGAAGGGTTGTAATTCTTGTTAATATCAGAATGTTGATAATTAACCTGCTGGTGCTCAGGGTCCTGCTAAAAAAGATGGAACTAGGCATTTTCAGAAGATACTAAAGAGGGCTCAATCCCTGTGTACGCACCTAAGAACTTCGCGACTGTGACCCAAGAGGCGCAGTGTTGTACGCCAAGTACCCTTGCAGCATAATCTAACTCACAGAAACCTTTGGCAACAGTGGGTTAATTATTGTCGAATTTAGCATGACCTCGTAGCTATTTACATATAGTGTAGGACCAAAATGATATTTTTGGACTTGGATGAAAAGCTTCTGCACAACAAGAAGACTTACCAGGCGGAAGGTTTCTTATCAACGGCATAGATACTGAGGAGGCCCTGGTCCCCTGTGTCAGATCCTTGGCCTCCCATTTCATTTCTGGAGTATGTAAAATGCACACTGTTGTAGCAGTTGGTCTTCTAATAGGGACTAACCCCACCATGGCCCTCCCGATTTATACAGTGGAGACCTCGGTTTGCCACGGATCTTTAACCCTCTCTGCACCTCGCTTAGTAGGGAGTACTTGCTCAGTAGTTCAGTACAGTACAGTGGGGTCAGTACTCTGCGTTTTTTTTTTTCAGTACAATATCAAGTACGGATATTGAAAATTTGAGTATGCAGAGTCCAGCCACTTATTCCAGCACGCAAGCTAACCAAATGCGGGACACCAGTCACCTACTGGCATTTGCTATGAGAGAATGTATGCTTCAGCTGTTGTGTTTGATAGTGGTGAGAGTGGCGATGGAGTATCTCTTAAAAGAAGGTAAAAATGTAGGTATACATTGAATTTCATTACGGCAGAGTTTACCGATCTACCAGAAGACCCACCGACATGTCGTAAAAATACCCCCGCTAATACCAATACACCAGTCCTGCATGAGACAGCCCTAGCATGTATTCAATATGGACGGTGGGTGTTAGCGCCGAAGTGGTGACATGTAGAGGTGTACGATATGTAGGAGGACTACTGGGCCTTGGGAGCAGGCTGAGAAGCCTATGCCCAGAGTCGAGCACATAAAAAAAAAAAAAAAAAAAAAAAAGCTAGTGGAAACGCTGCTCCGGTGCTGGTGGCGCAGCGGAATGTACGAGTAGGCCTACGAGCATTTTCTGGATGCTACTGCGATGAGGATGGTGAAAAAACGATTTCTTCCTCTATGCAAAATTGTACAGTAAGAAAATGTTGCTGCTGAAAAGTATGAAAAATAAAAGCACTGTAGTGTTGTGAAAGTATTACATTCAATAAAAGTAAAATTTAGTGAAAAATCTGCATGTTTCTGGGTGATTTCCAAGGTATATTGTGAATATGATAATGCTTGATGTTGTTGTTAATTGTTATTGCGTAAACCCGGTGCTCCTGACTGCAGACAAACAACTGCCCCTAGGGGGTCGTTCCACAGGTTTCCTATATCATTGATGCTGTCTGCATGTTAAAAGGACGAGTGCGTCGAAGTGCTTCATTACGTGTGTTACGTTGTGTGGGCACATTCTGCATGTGGACTATGTGTTGTCTGTGAATCTACTAAACCCAAATCTAATCTGATAACTTGGCTGCGTAATGTCGTTCTCTAAGCCTAGATAGGTGAACTCAGTCATCTCTGTATAAGGATGCCTGTGCTGGGTGGACGTTAGGAGGAGGGAGGACTTGTACAATATTCTGTTGGAGGTGTTGTATTGCCCTGTGTGTGAACTGGGTGTGTGTGTGTATTTCTTCACTGTTAATGTTTAAATATTTAAAAGTGGGATGCTAGTGAAGACAGCCTAGTAAGGTTTGTGCAGTGATCGTTTTATGTGTCTAGTTGTGTTGTGTGGCTCTGTTATGTAATGGCAGGGGTGTTGTGTGTTGGCTACAGGGCAAAACCGTATGCCTCTCGTATAAAGATATTCTCTAACAAGGAGGACTTTAGTTTCAGACTGTAAGTGCAACTGGAGTAGTGCTGGTGCAGTCAGTGATGATACGTAGAGCGTTCTTCTGCATGGTTTGAAGGGGGTGTTTAGTTTAATAGGGTGGAGGCTCATTCTGGAGAGGCATAAGACAGCACTGATCTAAAGGATGGTTGGTAGAGATGGGATTGTATTTCTTTTTGTTGTCCAAAGTCTGTCCCTGTACTAAGTGCGTTTAGTCTGGGGTGCATCGCCTATTTATCTCTTGTGTGTGGCCCTTGAAGGTGTGTCCAGTGTCACTTCAAGGATCTTAGTGGAATGATACTGTATGCGGCACAGGTACATCGTGTGTGATGTTAGGGGGTGTATCTATGCTCCTGCTTGTTATTGGTGATGAATGTGGTGACCGGAAGCAAATATAATTGCAATATTCAACACTTTTAGGTTCTTGTTACTCAGACTTAAGGCCATACAATCATTAGGTTTTAGCTAGAATGCATTATCACGGTTGACATCACCGCGACATGATTAACGAAAACAGTTTTACTGCTCTAAGGTTCCTGTAAATCACCTTCAGTTGCACTTGTCTGACGCAAACTAAACCAAAAAACGAAGATTTGGCGTAACTGCAACAGGGCTAAAGAGGACAATAAATAACATCATGTTAACTATATCTTCCAGTTAGTTTAAAATCTAAACTTTTGAAATCGTTGGAAATCATTTGTTTGTGAGAGACGTTGATTTAGGATAGAGCAGGAAAAAAAAAAAAAAGGATCACTGATGTACAACACCACTGATTTATGAGTATCATTCCGATTACTGACAGATTTTTTGCATTTTTTCAGTATATACCGTATATGTACAGTACAGCAAAACAAGATCAATCAACACTGTTTATCTTGATATCTAGGAGACTTCCAGTAAAAAAATTTATAAAAGACACACTGGGAGACTGAAAACTTTATGGTTTTAGTTGCACTGTCCTCTGCTAAACTGATGCCGTAATTGGCTTAGGAGATGTAAATCAGAGTCGCACTTCGTAGAAAATAATCAAATGGATGAGTACTACAAGTGGAGTGTCCCAAGACTAATTTTTGGGATATATTGTTTCTAAATCATTTAAGTGTTATTGCTATTAACCCACCGTATCCCGGCAGATATTTCACCAATGACTCCCTCCAACCCCGGCAGATTTTCGATTTTTTTTTTTTTTTTGGCTTAAACCTCCGCTTCTTATGAGAATCATCGAAAATTCAGAGAGAAAGTGCTCACCTGAGCTTAGAAATGCCCTGTACAGGTGACCTTCCCCTCACCTGGTACTATCTTCTATGGAGCCATGCTCCAGAGAAGACGTTTTCTATGGGGGGGATGATTATTCCAAACCACTCAGAATAGGTACATATTTGTTTATTTGGTAAGAATTTATATGTACTACAAGAATATATTAGTTTTCACGCACTAATATAGGCGATATAATTGTTGTTTTACTCACCAAACACATCAACATACCACACCTTCCTTGGCGACGTTACCTCCTCATCACTTCTGATCGTTTCTTCCTCTGGCGCCACACAAACTTTGTCCTCCACATTGTGATCAATTGGGGAATCACTCTAGCCTTGAATTTCGTACTGTGGCGCGACATGTCTTTACTGGCCAGGTCACTGGTAACAGGTGAGTTACAGAGACAATGGCTTGCTTGCAGAGGGGGGAGGTCATGTGGGGTAAGGCATTGTCCTTGGCTGGCCTCGGGTAGAGTAAGGTGTCCCCCGTATGCGTACCAAAAATCAAACACAAAATTTAAAAATGTGCAAATGACGGACCTCACAATTGCAAAACGTATGGATACATCATCAGATGTCACTGTGTCAAACGTGGTAACGTATCCGTATGTCAATGGGACGTCTCAGGTTAAAGCTTTTACTTCTATGATGTCTTTCTTAGTCTGTTCTTGTTTTCTTCAGACGACTTAAGTTCTGTGGAAAATTTATGAACTGAATATATTAGATGTAGCCTTAATTAATGCATTTTCCTAGTGGAGATCCAACTCAGCTGCACTGAAATCGTCTTGGTGGCAGCCAAAATTAAACTGAAAAAGACATTACCTGACAATTGGAGATAAGAGATGCATCATTCAGCCAAGCTTCATTCTATCCTACCCATTTTTTTTTTTTAGTTGTTTGTTTTATTGACTGTACACAAAACTTAAAAACACTCTCTTTTCAACAGCCTGCCAGTCACCATACCACCAGATCGGTAATCATTGCCTCATCATTGACAACCTCATATCCGGGACTCGAGATGAAATGAAGGACGTGTGTTTGGACTTGGGCGGTCACTTGGTGGGTCTACAGGACACTAATTTGCTGGCAGACATTGTTGACTACATCATGGCCAGTGGTAAGGGCAAAGATCTGCTATATGTTACCGAGATAAATTTGAAATTAAATTAATGGATGCATAAAAAAAAAAACCTGGAGAGACCAATGCAAGGAATGTGTCTGAGGGATAGGAAGAAGTTACACGAAGGAGGAGAGGAAGGTCAGTTCCAGGAACTTAGAGAAATAATAAAATAGCAAAATGGAGGTAGGCAAGATCCAAAGCCATAAGAGGGAATAACAATTGAGGTAGAGAGACTTTGATGCATGGTCGCAAGAAGTGCGGACGTGTTTTTCGTTGCTCTCTTCTCTAGCTTTCTAGGGCTGCCGCACCGGCATTAGTTTTTTATTTTCATCCTTCTGGTGATGTTTGGGCTAGTTAGTACCCATTTTCCTCCCCTCCCTGGTAGCTAGGTACAGTAGGTGTCTGTACCTTTTTACTGAGCTTGCCTTTGCATACTCACCTTTGGAAGGTCCCCCCATTGATCGCTCTGGGGTGTGAATAGACGCAGATTCGGCCTCCCGAGAGTGGTTTGAGAGGGCAATCTCAAACTTGGGTGTTTTGCCCATAGTATATTGTCCCTTGCTCGTTTTCTCTCCTTCTTCCCACTTCCCCCATTAGGGGGAAGTGGTTACTGTGGAGGACGCCACTGCTGCCTTCCCCTTCTTCGGGGGTTCAGGTGGTTCTGACAAACCCCAAACTGCGATACAGACTGCCCCACCCCAGACTGAATGACCTCAGACTTGTACGCCCCTCAACATCCCTGTAAATATCGCATCGTATGTCATCCTCCATGTTGTTGGCTCCACTGCTCTGGCTAGTGTCAATCCTTTTACTTTTAAAAAGGTGATTGATGGCTGTGCTGGTTAGGTGGAACAGGTAAAAAGACTTGCAAGTAGAGACCTCCTCATAAAGACTCTTAATTCAGCTCAGGTATAGGACTTGTTAAAGTTAAGCAAGTTTCATTGCTATGACGTCAAGCCGAAGATCCCAGTTTCCATGAATTCTTGCAAGGGAGTTATCACTTGCAGGGATCTCATGGTGATGAGTGGGAACGAGATTATGCAGGAACTCGCTCAGCAAGATGTCATCAACGCTAGATTTATAACTAGATTTTCGGAAGGCGTCAGGACAAAGACTGCAACCATCATTTTGACTTTTGGTAAAGTGTCTCTTCCTGGTCATGTCAAAATTGCTTATGAAATTGTTCATGTATGGCCGTATATCCCTAACCCTCTACGTTGCTTGAAATGCCAGCTGTCTGGACATAGTGACAAGGATTGTTGGGCTTCCCAGCCAGTGTGTGACAAGTGTTCAAGCCAGGGTCGTGATGCTGAACATGCACATCCGAGACAGTATTTTGCTTCCATTGCAAGGGTGCTCACTTCACTTGCTTTAGGGACTGTCCCAAGTTGGAGAAGGAGAAAGAGGTCTGCACGGTGAAGGCAACTGAGAGCATTTCCTACTACGAAGCAATATTCTTTTTTTTTTTTCTTTTTCTTTTTTTCATCGAGGTGGAGATGCACCTGACAGGTTGGTGATGAATGGCTGAGTGCAACATTACTTCATGATCTCTCTACTCGTTAGCGTTATCAATTGACGACATATATCTGTAGGCGAAATTTGTGTTAGTCAATGTTATTCAGACATGTTGCATTCAGCCAAGCATCACCAACCTGCCAAGTGCATCTTCGCCTCAATAAAAAAAAAATGAGTATAGGAAGAAGGTGAAGGTATTGCATGCACCTCCCTCGCCTAACACCTTCAATGCTCCAGTGGTGATGTCCCGTCCCGTGATGTGCTCTGTTGAAACACAAACTAACCCTGCCCCTGTTCCTCATGCCACTCACTCGACCTCTCCATCTCAGCTTCCTGTCTGTTCCAGCTCTCAAACTGACATCCTTGTTGCTACTTCTTACTCTCAGGCTGCTGCTGTCTCTCTCTCAGTCAAGCCTAAACCAAGTCTGACAAGCCTAATAATATTAATATGACCACCCTCTCCAAGTTACATTCTCATGTTCTTCCTGCTCCTGGTCCAGTGAAGGAGAGAAAGTAAGATTTTCCTCAGGGGGAGTCTGGGAGCCTCATTATTGATGATAAAATGGAGGTTTCCATCAGCAAGCACTGGGATAGGTCCCCCGGTAGTCGATTGCCTGTTGGCGGGCAGCAGAAATAAACTAAGCACACTGGCCTCCCTCGTATATCTTAAACCATCACATTCACTGTGTTGCAGTGGAATTGTAAGAACTCTTGGGAATAAATTACACAATATAGCAATGTTGCTATCTATACACAGGCCAGACGTTATTTATTTACAGGAGATGCACTGGGTGGGTCACCCTGATCTTCCACAGTTCAAACACTCCCACTCGTATAGAAGATATGGTGGTCACGGAGTTGTCATATACACACACAAATCACACTCACAAATGGAAGTGGTTCTAAATTCTGCTCTGGAAGCCGTCGTGTGCAGAGTAAAATTTAATAACTCGTATCTGTCTGTTTGCTGTCTTTACTGTCCACCACATGGCCCCATTGATAGTGAAGCTTTGAGTTCAATATTTGAACATCTTTCTGGGAACAAGATAGTGTTGGACGACTTTAGCGCCCATCATTGTCAGTGGGGTAGCTTGAGGATCGATGGTTGTGGGGAGCAAGTAGCTGACCTAATACTACAGTCCAACCTCTGTCTTCTGAACGATGGTAGAGCGACTCGTGTAGATGATCGTACTGGTAACTTTTCGGCTATTGACTTGTCTCTGGCCTTCCCAGCTATACATCAAGATTTCTTGTGGGACCCTTATGACAACTCCTTGGGAAGTGATCATTTACCCATCTGTCTTTCTTATGCACACAACATTGTTTCGGGTCCTCCATCTCCAAAATTTTACTATAAGAAAGCATATTGGGGATGCATCTCAAGAATCACCAATTTAGATACATGTGAGGAGACCATAGATGTAAAAGTCGAAAATATAACCAATTCCATATTACACGGGGCTGAGGCTGCTATTCCCAAGATGTCTACAGTTCATGCAAAGAATCGAGCACATTGGTGGACGCCGGATTGCAGACAAGCATTAAGGAAACGCAATAGGAAATACAGGATTTTTGATGGTCAGCCCATGGAGGAAAATTTCATTGCATACAAACAGGCACTTGCTAAGACAAGGAGAATTATTCGAAGGGCTAAACGGGACTCTTGGCGGTTATTTGTGTCACCGATGAATCGATCTACTCCATTAAGTAAAACCTGGTCCACTATTAAAATACTGAATAATAAACGCCCTAACATCCATGTGACCACCTTTCAGGTGAACAGCACCATCTATGATGATCCAGTGGACGTTGCTAACACCTCGCCAGTTTTTCTGATGTCGGTAGCTCAGCCAATTACGACCTGCGTTATCAACACCATAAATGCACGGTTGAGCTACAAATATTAGACTTTGCCACAGGAGACAGACTCCCCGTACAACCAAGAGTTTACGATAGATGAACTGCTCCTTGCCCTTAAATACTGTAAAGACACCAGCCCTGGACCAGACACTATCACTTACGGTATGATCCAGCATCTTAATCAGGACAACCTGATTATGCTGTTAGCATAGTACAATAAGCTTTGGGCGTCCTGGACGTTCCCAAACTCATGGCACTTTGTTCATGTCATATCGATACCTAAGGAAGCTAGTCATCTTATGAATCCCACTTCGTTTCGTCCTATTGTGTTGACTTCTTATCTATGTAAGGTCATGGAACGAATGGTTAATAATAGGTTTCTTTTTGTTTTAGAGTCAAAGAATTTGCAAAACAATCAACAGTGTGACATCCGTAAAGACTGAAGTTCAGTAGACCATTTAATGAATTTGGAGCAATGTTTTTCAGAGGCGTTCGCCAGTAAAGAATTCATGATATGGGTGTTCTTGGACATCCATAAAGCCTATGACATGACATGGCGACACAATATACTAATGAAGCTCTGCTTATGGTTTAAGAGGAAATTTACCTATTTTTGTTTCAGATTTCTTAAGGGACAGGACTTTCTCTGTCAAGTTACCCCGTAACATAACATCGGACATATGCATCCAAGAAAACGGGGTGCCCCAGGGAAGTGTGTTTGGTCCCACTTTGGTTAGTATTATGATCAGTGATATTCTGTCATCAGTTCCTATCCCAAGGAATCTTAAGCACTCACTTTATGCTGACGATTGTGCAGTATGGCACTCTTCCCGTAATGCACAATTTTCAGCTGGGCGGATTCAAGCAGCCCTTCATCCACCAATGGGCCTTGCAGTGGGGATTTAAGTTTTCCATCCCTAATTGTTCTGCTGTAGTTTTCACTAATCATAACGTCCCCAATTTGCATTTGACTTTTGATAATCAGGCGATACGTTTTCAAAATTCTGTCAAGTTTTTGGGACTCCAATCTGATTGCAGATTGAATTTTAAATTTCATGTTAATTACTTGATTGCTCATAGTGATAAACTATTTAATGTCCTCAGATACCTAGCGGGTGCTATTTGGCGTGCTGACAGGAAATATTAATGGTGTATTAGTCCCATATTAGATCCAAGCTAGACTATGGCGCACAGGTTTATGGGTCGGCATCCGATGCCACATTAAGGAAGGTGGATGTTTTACAGAATAGATGTTTGCAAATGTGTCTTGGAGCCATGAGGCGTACTCGTGTTACTCGTATGGAAGTGGAGGCGAATGTACAGTCGCCTTCACTTCTAAGTACTACACCGACTTGTAAAATATCTTGAATTCAACAATTTAATTAGTAATAGACAATATGGTTTTCGCCACGAAAGATCCACCATTGACATACTCAATCTCTTAACTCATACCATCCATCAATCAATTGATCTTTTTGGAGAAACTCATGCAGTAGCTCTTGATATCTCTAAAGTTTTCGACAGAGTATGGCACCGTTCCCTGCTGTCCAAACTCCCTTGCTATGGACTAACGTCTTTTGTTCCTTTGATTTCTTCATATCTTAGTGACAGGAAAATAGGAGTAAAAGTTGATGATGTATATTCCAATTTCCACTCAGTTAACGCCGGCGTGCTGCAGGGATCAGTTCTGGTGCCAAACCTATTTCTGGTTCATATTAATGATCTCTTATCTGTCACCCACAATCCCATTCACTCTTATGCAGATGACTCAGCACTACATAGTTCATTCACACTCAGACACCCATTTACAAAATCTAATACCTCTACCTCTCAACTCAGTACAGCCATCTCCATAAATCAAGATCTATCTACGATCAGTGAATGGGGACAAAACAACCTTGTCTCTTTTAATGCTAATAAAACTAAATATATACAGTTTACTAATTGACAGATATTGCCAGATTCGTACATTACCTTCAGTGCTACTAATATTCCCATCTCCAAAAGTATTGAAATTCTTGGCGTCTCACTTAACAGTGCCCTCAGCTGGACCTCTCATGTCAGATCACTTGCTAAAACCGCCTCAAAGAAACTTGGATTATTGTACAGAGTCTGTAACTTCTTCGCCGATGAGCAGTTAGCTATACTCGTAATTTATAAGAGTCATGTGTGCTCTCAGCTTGAATATTGCTCACCCTTGTGGAATGGTTGTGGAGAGGTTGCATTAAGACAACTACAGTAGATAAAATTCAGAACAAAGCTGTTAGAATCATTAACAACCCTGTCATTACATATAAACTACCTCCCCTGCAAGTAAGAAGGAATGTTGCCTCCCTTGCATTAATTTACAGATATTTTTTTGGCAAATGCTCAAACGAAGTTGCGTCCATGGTGCCACCTCTCCATGCCTTCCCTCGTGCTACACGGACATCTGGTAGCGCTCATGACTGGAATGTCACTCAACCATATTGCAGAACTTCTGCCTATCAGAATTCTTTCATTCCCCGAACTGCATCTCTCTGGAATTCGCTTCCCCAGAGTTGTTTCCCTCCAAATTTCAACCTACAGCTGTTCAAGTCTAACTGTTACAGATATTTTATGAACGGAGGACGCCAGTAGTCTGGTGTATGGATTGTTTTTTTTTACTCATTTGTTTTTCCTTCCTCCGTTCTGTTATTTATATAAAAAAAAAGATGTGGCACCACTATGTTTGTTTACATCGTCTTATTAAGACGCAAATGAGTGGAGGAACCCCAGCATAGTGGTAAGGTACTGACAATTACATTGCTATGATCTGTGTAGTGCTTATATTATATCTATCTATCTATTGCCAGACGCCTCAGTCCCGTTTGGGGTGGCCACAAACAAATCGCCTCCAAGTCGCCCTGTCCCCTGCCATTTCACTGCCCTGCTCCCAACTCACACTCCCCTCCCTCATATACCTCTCCACCTCATCCCTCCATCTCATCCTCGGCCTCCCCCTCCCTCTTCCCCCCTCCACCTCACTCACATACACTCTCTTCGTCAGTCTTTCACCCTCCATCCTCTCCACATGGCCAAACCACCTCAGTGTGTTCCTCATAACGCTTCCTATCACATCCACATCCACACCACAACGCTCCTTTATATCCTCATTCGTCAGCCTGTCTCTCCATGTGACTCCACAGGCTCCTCTTAAAGAACTCATTTCCACTGCTCTCACTCTTGACTTGTGTCCTTCCAACAACGTCCAAGCTTCACTTCCATACGTTAGAGTTGTATCACAATACTGTCATGTAGTAACTTTTTCACTTCCATGCTCACTTCCCTGTTTCTTATCACTGCTTTCAAAGAACCAGCAACCTTTCTTCACTGCTGTACCCTGTCAAGCACTTCACCCTCCAAACCTCCATCCTTACTCATCACACTACCCAAGTACTTAAACGTACTCACTTTTTCCAATTCCTCACCATCCAATCTCTCTGTACATTCACTGACTTCACCTCTCTCAAAGACCATCACTTTACTCTTCCCTACATTCACCTTTAGATTCTTCTTACTCTTCCAAACTCATCCACCAAGACTTGCAGCTCCCCTTCGTCTTCACTCAACAACACAGTATCATCTGCAAACAACAGTACAGGGAGTTTCCAAACAGTATCCTCTCTCACCAGGGCCACTCCAACATCCACTACCCTACCTTGTACCTCTTTTATTACCCCATACATGTACAGATTGAACAACCATGGAGACATGAAACATCCCTGTTTCAACCCAACTTTCAAAGAGAAAAATTCACTTAGTTCACCATCCACACGCACTGCCGCCTTTGCACCATCGTACATACTCTTCAGAGCATTCAACAACTTCCCATCTACTCCATATATTCTTAACACTTTCCACAATCCTTGTCTATCCACCCTGTCATATGCTTTCTCCAAATCCATGAAAGCCGCATACAACTTCTTTCCCTTCTCTATAAACTTTTCCACTAAAGATCTAAGAATGAATATCTGATCTACACAACCTCTTCCCTTCCTAAAGCCTCCTTGTTCTTCTCCAACTAATTTCTCTGTTCTTTCTCTAACTCTGTCAATAAGTATCCTACCATACACTTTTCCTATTATACTAAGAAGACAAATGCCCCAATGATTACCACACACTTCTTTTTCCCCTTTTCCTTTGTACAAGGGAATAATTATACCTGACTTCCAATCCTCCGGGACTCTACCTTCCTCCCAGGCCAATCTGCACATCTTCCACATCCATTCTACTACTATCTCTCCCCCATGCTTCAGCATTTCACCACACACTCCATCAATTCCTGGGGCTTTCCCCGATTTAACTTTGTTCATTGCTTCCACAACTTCTATCCTACTGATTTCTTCCTGTCTTCTCACCTCCCTCCTTCTCCCAGCCATTCCCCAGCCACTTATACTCGCATTACTTCCATCCTCTACGTTCAAAAAATCCTTAAAGTGTTCTCTCCATCTGCTCACTTTTTCTCCCTTCTCCACTAGTAATCTACCATTTTTATCTTTCACTCCCCTGCTAACCACTTCCACCCTGTCTTACTCTTTTCACCTCTTTCCAGAACATTTTCTTACAGTCCCTCCACTTTACACTCAAATTCCTTCCAAATTCCTCATCCACTCTCTTCTTACTCTCTCTTACTAATCTTTTCACCTCTCTCTTTCTTTCTACATATAACTCTCTCTTCCGCCTCTCAACTTCTTCCACGCCCCTATTTCTCATCCATTCATTGTATGCTTTCTTCTTTTGTGCCACAGCCTGTCTCACCTCTTCAGTCCACCATGCTGTTCCTTGCACCTCCCTCCGTCTTCTCTTCCTTCCACACACCACATCACATGCTGCACATATTTCTTCTGTAAATATCCTACACACACCTTCCACGTCTCCCATCTGCTCCAATTCATATTTGCCCAATCGTTCCTCCACTTCTCTCTTATACTCTGCCATTTTCTTATCCTCTTGTAACCTTTCCACTCTCCTTGCAACTACTCCTTCCTCTCGTCTTTCCCTTCTTCTATTCCTCCATCTTACTTGAATTCTAATTCTGGCCACCACCAAGTAGTGGTCAGAAAGTCCACTCCCCCAATCTCTATAAACTGTTGCATCCATTACACATCTTCGCATCCTTTCATCCACACACACATAATCAATTATTGCCTTCCTTTCATTCAGTTCACTACCCACCCTTCTCATCACTTGCCATGTATACCTGTGGATCATTTTATGCCTGAAGAGGGTATTGGCTATCACCAACCCCCTCCCAGCACAAATGTCCACTAACGCACTCCCATTCTCATCAATCTCAGCAGGCACACCCCACTCACCAACTATTCCATCCACCTTCACATTCCCAACTTTACCATTCATATCAGCAATCAAAAACACTCTCTCATTCCTTCCAAAGTTATCCATGCACACTTTTACATTTGTCCAGAACTCTTCTCTCACTCTTCTAGCACAATATTGCGTTGGCGCATACACACACACAATCGCCCACATTTGTATTCCAACTTTCAACTTTACCCACACAATCCTTGACCCAACTGATCCATACTGTCTTATGCTCCTCTTCCATCTTTTACTCATAACTATACATACTCCTTCCTTTGCCCTCTCATTCTCACCTACTCCTGCACATATACCCCATCCATACTCCCATTCTCTCACACTTTCTCCTCTTCATTTTGTTTCAGTTATTCCACATACATCCACTTTCGCACCCTCAAGCACCAGGACAATTTCTCTCTCTTTCACTTCATCATTCGCTCCCCTTACATTCCAGGTTCCAATAACCATGTCCTTTGTCCGGTCCTTGGTCGTCATCGTTTGGTCAGTCCTTGTCCGAGGCTTATTGTTTTTTTTTTTTAGTTAGTTGTTTTCCGGGGAGGGGCACTAACCCTCCGCCAACCCTTTTAGTCGCCTTTTACGACAAGCAGGGATGTAATGTAATTGAACTTGTGCCTGTAATTAGAGCTTAATTTAAGGTGATGGTGCTGGGACCAATCAGGGAGTTGGATGCTTCTTAGTGGATGTTCAGGGGTGCTGTTGGTCTGAAGCAGGCCTTGCTTTACTGAATGAGACGCGGACCAAAATAAGCCTTGCCTAGCGCAACATATAATGGAGGGAACATAATCATCCCAACTATCTATCTATCTACCGATCAGTCTATATATCTATATATATCTACATTATATCTATATATTTGTATATTACTCTCTCTCTCTCTCTCTCTCTCTCTCTCTCGCACACACACACACACACACACACACACACACACAAATATAAATATATATATATATATATATATATATATATATATATATATATATAGATATATATATATATATATATCATAAATATATGGAAATTATGATGCAGGAACAATGCTCGGAATACAATTTAGGTAAGACAAGGAAGTCGCTAATGAAACTTCCACATTGGGAAAAATTATAACTGTGTTCTTCGGAGAGAAGAAAGAAGATCTTGATAATGTGGGATAACTGGACGTGGTGTAGAGGATTGCTGCCAGACTCTCATCTGAGAGTCCCGGGTTCGATTCCCGGCATGGTGGTAATATATTGGAGGATCTTAAGAGGGCATTGCCGTATCGGCCTAGTCCTTCTGGGCTAGTGTCGTCAGATTCATAATATCTCAAAAACTTCCGCCACACAAAGCCTGTCTCCCAGTGCTCTTCCATCTCTTCGTTCTCCTTCTCTCTGCTGAGCCCTCTGCCTGTGATTCTTATATCCATTTCACCAGTCCTACTATCCATGAATTCCACATTATCAGACCACTTCAGCACTCCATGGTCAGCTCTTACAGTATCTACCAGAGTACGCTTCCCTCCATGTATCTCACTTTCATCTCTAACCCGTTACACCACCATACTGCGTTAATGAGCTCAGACAATTCGGTTCCAGCATGCCATTTTTTACTAAGTATGTTATGTCATGAATCTAGTACAAATCAAGCTATAAAACTATAATCGGGTATTTGTACACACATTCAGTGCAATGTTCAGTTAACAGACTTGGATAGAATATTACATTATAATACCAGACAACTGAAACCAAAGGCATTCTCGTGTGTTGTGGTAAGCAACATCAGAAATGGTTAAAAGATCGATAACTGTGAGATATCACTGACATTAATAAAATGGTCATGTATTTAGCCAGAGTAGCCATACCGGTAGGTTTTGCCGCCCTTAGAGGAGAAAGAAGTTTATCATTAAAATTTGAATCCCATTCCAATAAGATACCCACAGTATTCATATTTCACGGCCAAGGTGTACGGAATAGACCTACTTTTGTCTTCAGTATATATATACTGTATATATATATATATATATATATATATATATATATATATATATATATATATATATATATATATATATATATATATATATATATATCCATCATCCAATCCTACATTGCCCCATGAGGAGCGTAGGAGCCCGGGGCTAAGCAGTTGGTCCCGACATTTAAGATGAGAGTGACCAGCCTTACTCATCCCTGAGTGGCATTACATGAGCAAACAACCCCAACCATCCCTTGGATATAAACCTTCACCGGCTCAATCCGATTGGAGTGCAATAATTACTCACTAAACCACCAGGCGCCAAAATTTGGTTGTATGGTTACCACCCAGCGTAGTAAGTGGTTTCCTGGTGTACAGGAAACCATTTGGCTTGTCACTCAGTGTAGAGTCACCCACAGGCAGAAGGAAGAGGAAAGAATGAAGGAAAGACAGACAGAAGAGGAAGTGTAAAGTTACCCGTAGGCAGAAGGACAAGAAAAGAATGAAGTAAAGGAAGACGGACGAGGATGGAAGGAATGGAGCGAGGAGAGGAAAGGGCAGATACCTGACAGCAGCACTACATTGAGTGAGTGGATGGTGAGCGCCCCCACCTATATATATAATCGCGTAGGCATCGAAGGCCATGTACCACGGCATGGGACCTAACTTCCGATCTAATGGATGGCGAGTCAGTGCTCTACTGACTGAGCTACTAAGCTCACATGAACAGCATTACCTGACTCTCTCAACATACAGTACTAGAAGCATTTGGTAATCCGCAACAGTATAATATGAAAAAGGAAAATTGAGACTGTAGATCATAGACAGTTTATTGATGTGTTTAGTAACGGGTCCATCCTCCCTCTTGCACAATAACATCACGGAGTATATCAGGCATGCTGGAGACCAGGAGACGACACTTCTTACAATGTGCGGCTTTCCCAGCAGAGATTCCCATTCTCGCCGTATATGTTCCATCAACTGCTCGGCTGTCCTCTCTCTTTCTGGCTGCCATGTGTTGACCATATTCGCCCAGATACTTTCAATTGGGTTGCAGTCGCAACCCTTGGTAGGCCAGTCCAAGAGCTGAAGATTTTCCTGTGTAGCAAACTCCTCCTGAACTGCACGTGCCATGTGAAATGGGCACCGATCATGGACGAATATGATGGGACCTGGTGGGAAGGGATGTCGTTCCTGCAGGGAAGGTAGGAAAAAATCCTTAAGAATTTCCAAATACTTCTGGGCTGTGAACCGTCCCACTCCATGGATAGAAATCCAGCCCCATACATTGCACACTTTATGTCCACTTCTGGTCTCGTAGGTGTTTGGGAACTCGATTATATATATATATATATATATATATATATATATATATATATATATATATATATATATATATATATATATATATATTACGTTATGGGAGTTTTGGTTCTGGCTTCCTCCTTTAGTTCAAAGCCACCCTACTTTGTTTGGATATATATATATATATATATATATATATATATATATATATATATATATATATATATATATATATATATATATATATATACTGTAGCTATAGGAGGAATAACAGTTATCTAGTCTAGTGAATAGGTGCAAGTAGTGTTTCTTATATTTTCTTGCATAATTTCACTTTACATACTATGGATGGCATATGCTATACTACGTTTTAAAGACATCTATCCTTTCCATATGTGCTGGGTAACCGATTCATTGGTCAACAAAACTATCGTTTCTGTTAAGTAACAGATAAGTATATTAATATAAAGTGATTTTTAAATGACATACCATTCGCATTGTTGCTGATGTGATTTTGTGAGCCTATTTCACAGTAAATCACCGAGTTCGTAGGCCTAATCCTGTGATTTATGATATTATGGTGTATGTATTACAGTAATACAGCCGTTTTTTTCTAGCTCGCGCAAGTTTCGGCGATCGACATACCCACCACTCTTCCTGAGAAAGAAATACGGATTCACTTGATACTTCCACATGCCCATTCCAATCATTTTCACCCTCTCGTGAAGATTGCGCAAATATAGGAGCAGTCTAAAAAAGAAAATTATGAAGGTTAAATTAAAAGAAAGCTGTGAAATTATAACTGTTTAAACCCAGCAAGGGATCTCTCTTCATTCGTCTGCAGGCGCCCGTGTAACCATACCGACTCCTTACTTATCCACTGCAAAGTTATCATTTTATTGTAATTTTGATTACATTGCTTGAAAATTCAGCCTTTCTTACGTTAGATAACCTACTTTTAATACCAAACAAGAATAACCATTCAATGTGACTCGGGAGAAGTTGCTTTTGCGGGCAATAATGAATATGGGAGTGTGATGTTTTTTAACTCCCCAGCAGGGATTGTCGATTGCTGAGATTTACTCCAGCGCTATCTCTCTCTCTCTCTCTCTCTCTCTCTAAATACGAAACACTGGTGGCGGCAGTGCTTTTAGGTCAAACATCAATATATTAAACATCTTAGCAGGTATTATTTCTCCTCTCGTCAGAGAAAACCCGTGACCAAGTCTAGCCTTTGGTTCTCATATTTGCGGGCAAATTCCAGCCTGGCAGCACGATGCGCTTCTGTGAGGCTCTCCTTTTTCACGGGAACAGGGAACCCTATGATGTATTTCCCCCTCATGTAACCGCCGACGGACTGTAGAGAGAGACACTTCTAGTCCAAGTCTCTCCCGGAGTGCCACTGCAAATTTTGTTAGTGGTGATGCCTGTGTCGCACTTAGTAACGCTTCGTCCTGCTGGCGGGTCGTCACTCGTGAGCGTGGTCGATTTGCTGTGGAATGCAGTTATTTTCGTTGTCAGACGATCGAAAATATGTCGCTCTCTCTAAATATTTTCCTGCTTTCTTGAATGAGTAGTTAGGGCGGAATATATTACACTAAGTGGGGTTATGTGTGGGAAAAGGTTCCGTTTTGAGTTATATGAGAGCCTTTGGGCTGTGTAGATTCAATAATAGCAATGTTGTGGCCCTCAAGGAAATGCTACATATGCAAACCCTCATTAACACACGTGCTGTCTTTTTTAGTGTGAGGCGGTGATTTAGGGACAAAATCGGTGTCCCTCATTATGTAGGATAGATGAAACCCACGAACTGACAAACTTCTTTGGAAGATTTACAACCCCAGTTCCTATATATTATATAACGTATTTATAGTCGAGGAGCTTAGGGACTCAATCGTGCAGATTCATCTAAAAGCACCCAATTTGGCCAAGACGTAGGCTATACTATACTATTTCGATTTTTAGAGAGTGCCAAGAGCAGCGCCCACTGTGGCTCCTTTCTTTTGGGGGGAAAACCCCTTTGTGGAGGGTATTTTTCCCATATTTTTCGTTTTTTCTCGAAAACGGTGCATCGCATGTAAAAAATGTATAGGGACAAGAAAAATTGGAAATAAAATTCTGCACAAATTTGTCTCTATGTGTTTTTCTTGTCAATATAATAGTTTCTGCGTAAACGAGCCCGAAATTGGAAGGCGCGATTTGCTGTAAATGAAAAAAAATCAATTTCACGATTACTTTTCCTTCAATAACCCCTGAAATATGCATTTCTCGATAAAATACAATAGAGATGAGATTGTAGGGTGAAAACTCCTCTTTCATGAGATAGATGTGTTGTGTTCTAAGTATTATGTAAATTTTTATGTTTTTGCAAAAAAGATGTATTGTACATTTGACCCATATGTAGACTAGACCATTATGAATATGATCTCTGTTTTGACATTCATTGTCAAAAACTTCCTTCCATGATCAGCGAGTTGGCACGGGGGAGGGAGGGTGGGGGTTGGGTCCATTAGCCGAGGTCTGTTTGTCTGCAAGTAACTACCAATTTCATTGTTAAAAATTACAAAAAAGAAAAAAAATATCCAGGAAAGGCATAAAGACTGCCGCATAGTACAAAATATAATTTAATAATCACAATTCTCTAGTGTAACAAAAATCAGTTTTGAGATATAAAAATAAAGAGTGTGCAAGAACTACAATCTCATATCACCATCATCACAGACATGGTTTATGCATCAACCTTCACACTCACACAGTTCTGTACAATGCAAAAATGCAGTATAGTACAAACCTCAAAACAAATTAAACACACAATTCTCCAGCGAAATAAAAGTCAGCATTGAAATATAAAAATGATAATGTACCAGAACTAAATTTTTTTTACATCACTGTTCTGCGCAATGAAAAGAATGCAGTATAGTACAAGCCTCAAAATACATTAAACACACAATTCTCCAGTGTAATCAAAATCAGCATTGAAATATAAAAAGAAATAATGTGTAGAGGATAAGCCCAGTGCTTCAGGATGTAGAGGGACATGAGTGAGACTTGGTGGGCATAACGTGTGCGTTTGATGTGATGCTCACTGAGCACTGACTGAGCACGACCACATGTCAGAACTTGTGCCTGAGAAAGCACTGTAGTCCATCCAGAACTGGATAACAACTTCCCAATCATCTGATGAGCCTTGTCTTAAATATGCAGTGCTCCCATCATCAGAACCAATTTATCTTCCCCTAAAGTGTCTGGGAATTTCCATTGCAGTTGTTTTGCCAAAGCATATAGCGGCTGATCTGCGCCAAGAACACCTGTCTGCCCTGGATTCAGGAATTGTGTGCCTTGCATTGTTAGTTCCATTGCATGCTTCATCATGGACAGAGAGGCAGGCTGTAATGCCTGAACCATCATTTAGCTGAACAGATGGCACTGACATACCAGATGGGATAGCATTAATTTCTTTAAAGTCATTCAGATCTCTCCCAAGTTATAAGTCCTTCTTCTCTTGGTGTTGTCAACTGTTCATTTTTATCCGACTGACAAATACAGCAGAGGTCCCAGTTGATATCGTCCATTGTCTTATATTTTGAATTGACACATACAATTGCAGCAAATCCACAATGTGCTTCCACCACCTGTTCACTATTAACAACCATCAGTACACTGTCTCCATGCAGCAGTCCACTATTCATCACATACATTAGTTAACTAGTTATTATTAACAAGTCCGGTGTTTGTCACCATGTTCTAGGTCACTGTTTATCACCATGCACTAATCCGCTATTTATATGCTACCATATACTAGTCCACAATTTAGCATCATGCTCAATCCACCTTGCTCTACTTCACTATTTATCAGCATGCACTCAGCCACTCCTCAACAGTTATTGCCGTACACAAGTCAGCTTATCAGCACACCTGAAAGAGAAAGAAAAAATATAAACTTAGTCGTTTAATCATGGAATGGATTTTTTTTTTTTAGCTACTTATGATAAAACATTGTTTTCATATTTCCGGGCCTGTGTATGCAGAAAAGCTAATATGTAGAACAAATACATATCTAAAGAAAGAGGGATAGGAAAAAAAAAAAAAAAAAAAAAAAAAAGAAGTTTTCACCCTACAATTTCATCTCTATGGTATTTTATCAAGAAATACATCTTTCAAGAGTTATTGAAAGGAAAAGTAATTGTGAAATAGATTTTTTTCATTTACGGCAACTCGCGCCTTCCACTTTCGGGCTCGTTTACGCAGAAACTATTATATTGACAAGAAAAACATAGAAACAATCTTGTGCAGAATTTTATTTCCAATTTTTCTTGTCCCTATACATTTTTCACATGCGATGCACCGTTTTGGAGAAAAAACTAAAAATATGGGGAAAATACCCTCCAGACGGGGCTTTCCCCCCAAAAAAAGGGGGCCACAGTGGGCGCTGCTCTTGGCACTCTCTAAAAATCGAAATAGTATTGTATAACCTACGTCTGGGCCAAATTGGGTGCTTTTAGATGAATCTGCATGACCACCCCTTCCTGAGTCCCTAAGCTCCCCAGCTATTAGTGTTTCTAAGGGAAATATACATTTATCAGGTATATACGTATGTCAGAAAGAGAAAAAGTTTAAAAATATAATCTAAATAGCAATGGCAAACAGTTATAAACATTTCTTGGTAGAAAGCCATACCATGCGTAAAGGTTCCAGCCTCCCCGAGGGGGCTGGGGTCACACGTAATGCCATGAGGGTGGACACACTTGTCACCTTTCACTTGAAAATGTGGACCACGACTGCCTACCCACGGGCCCCTACCCAAATGTGGTGGGCAATATGGGAAAGCTACAAATACAGTAATAACTTTCTAGAAGGGCACTCAATAGAGTGCATACCTTCGTAAAGGCCCAACAATCCTTTACGGTGGTATGCACTTCATTTTGAATGATCTTTTATCCGGATCCACTCCAGAACTGAACGAGTTATTTCCTGGCCCATACCTCAACCATGTTTCATGAATATCCATTCAGTAGTTGACTAATGTATGCGCTCTACAGAGTGCCTCTTTAACCCGATGCACTCCAAAGTTTAATGGGTTCTTCCTGCCTCATGCTTCATCCTTCCACCAAGTTTCATGAAAATCTGTTCATCAATTTTTGTGTAAAACACACACACACACACACACACACACACACACACACACACACACACACACACACACACACACACACACACACACAGGCACAAACACACACACACACACACACACACACACACACACACACACACACACACACACACACACACACACACACACACTCAGACAGACACACGCACACATTCAGACACACACATGAACACACTCAGAAATATACACGCACACAGACAAACACACACACACACACACACACACACACACACACACACACACACACACACACACACACACACACACACACACACACACACACACACACACACACACACACACACACACACACTCAGACACACACTCGCAAGACAGACACAAGCACACACTCTGACAGACACCACACACACTCAGAGACAGACGCATACACTGAGACACACGCACACACTCAGAGAGACAGACCCATACACTCAGACACACGCACACACTCAGACACACATGAAAACACTCAGAAATACACACACACACACACACACACACACACACACACACACACACACACTCAGAAAGACCGACATATAGACAGACACGCAGAAAATAAACCTCCTGGCAGAGGTAACAGTAAAGTATATTTACTGCCCTTCGATAACAAATTAGTTCAGTAATTAAAAATGGTGCAAGAGGAATGTAATGTTGTTCACCGTATGACTACATACCCTGATCAGTCAGATCTCCAGATTCTTGCCATCTTTGTATCCACTTTGCTGCAGTCCTAGTTGATATGCCTGATTCGTTGGCGACGGCCCGGATACTTAATCCACTCCCTCGAAGGCCGACGAGCTGTCCTCGTTGTTTCTTCTGTCCATGACGAACACCTTTGACTGGCGTTGCATTTCTTATAATGCCCAGACGAAAGTTCGATTTGCCCATGGTTGGCAGCCTACTACGCCTGATAATAAATATGATTGGCTACTGCACCTTTAGTTCTTAAGAACCGCTGGGCTTCGTGAACGTCGCTCTTGGCGGTTCAGTTTACGAGTATACTATGCCCATGATAACATACTGTACCAGCTTTTATTTGTCATGGTGGCCTGCCTGAGCTATTTGGGTGTGTGATATTAGGTATTACTGTGTTACACCACCGCATTTCATCACTGCTTATTTTCCTTTATTTATTTTATTTTTCCACTGTAGAACAGTTTCATAAATTACTTCGCATCCCTGTCATACCTAAATTGCTTTCTGGTCATTGTTCTTGCATTATTCTTTCGATGCTCTCTCTCTCTCTTTCTCTCTCTCTCTCTCTCTCTCTCTCTCTCTATGTATATATATATATATATATATATATATATATATATATATATATATATATATATATATCACCATCCACTCACTCGATGTAGTGCTGCTCTCGGGTGTCTGCCCTTTCCTCTCTTCCATCCTTCTTCCCTTCCATCCTCTTCTGTCTTTCTTTCCTTCATTCTTTCCTTGTCCTTCTGCCTACGGGTGACTTTATACTCCCTCTTCTGTCTTTCTCTCCTTCATTCTTTCCTTTTCTTTCCGCCTGTGGGTGACTCTACAGTGAGTGACAAGCCAAATGGTTTCCTGTACACCAGGAAACCATTTACAACGCTGTTTTTTTTTTTTTTATGCGAGGAAGAAGGAACCAAAGGCCATGAGCCCGCAGTAACAGTTCCCTCCAAGAGAAAAACAAAATACAATAGAGAGCCAAATTCAAGATCCTATCATTTTGAGATGCCTGGACACACTGCGTTTGAAAGACTGGAGATCATAGGAAGCAGGAAATACAGACAGAGGGAGACAGTTCCAGAGTTGACCTGTTGCATAAAAGAAAGACTGGGAGTAACGGTTAACTCTTGCATTAGAGAGTTGGACAGAAAAGGGATGAGAGTTTGCTGCCAGACGGGTGCTACGCGCCCGTCGTAGAGGTGGAGGAATGGAAGCAGACAGTTCAGAGGAGCAGTGACCATTAAAGTAGCGATAGAAAACAGATAAAGATGCAACAGTGCAGCGAAGAGACAGAGGTTGAAGGGAGGCTGTAAGAGGAGGAGAGTTAATGAGACGAAAAGCCTTTGACTCCACCCTATTGAGAAGAGCTGTATGTGGGGAGCCTTCCCACACATGAGAGTTGTACTCCACACAGGGGCGGATAAAACCCATGTATAGAGTCAACAATTGTGCAGGGGTAAAGAAAGAGCGGAGTCGGCTTAGCACACCCAATCTCTTGGACGCAGATTTTACAAGAGATGTAATATGATCTTTCCAAGATAAGTCCCGAGTAAATGAAACCCCAAGCATGTTCAAGGATGATGCAGGATTAAGCTGAATATTATTAAACATTAGTGGGTATACCTATGGAAGATTTTGTTGGGTTGATAGGTGTAAGAACTGAGTCTTAGATGCATTAAAAAAAAACATATTATTTTTACCCCAGTTAGAGATTCGAGCCAAGTCAGACTTTAGGTGTGCCATAGCCTCATCCCTTGTTTGTTGAAGTAACTGTTGAGATGGGCGTTGCGGGAACTGGATGGAAAGGTGAAGGGTGGAGTCATCAGCGTATGAGTGGATAGGGTTAGATGTACAACTTAGAAGATCATGGATGAATAAAAGGAAGAGAGTTGGTGATAGGACAGAGCCCTGAGGAACACCACTGTTGATAGATCTAGGAGAAGAACGATGGCCGTCTACAACAGCGGCTATAGAACGACCAGAAAGGAAGCTAGTGATGAAGGCACAGATAGAAGGATAGAAACCGTAGGAGGGCAGTTTGGAAATTAAAGATTTATGCCAGACTCGATCGAAAACCTTTGAGATGTCAAGTGCAATGGCAAAGCTTTCGCCAAAGTCCCGAAAGGAGGATGACCAGGAGTCTGAAAGGTAGGTGAGAAGATCACCAGTGGAGAGTCCCTGACGGAACCCATACTGACGATCGGAAAGAAGGTTGTGATAGGAAAGATGCCTTAAAATTTTTCTATTTAGAATTGACTCGAAAATTTTTGAAATACAGGACGTTAAAGTAATTGGACGATAGTTGGAGGGTTGGGAGTGGTCACCCTTCTTTGAGACTGGCTGAATGAGAGCGAACTTCCAGCAAGAAAGAAAGGTACAAATTGACAGACAAAGGCAAAAGAGTTTGCCTAGGCAGGGTGTAAGCACAGAAGCACAGTTCTTGAGAACAACAGGAGGGACCCCATCAGGCCCATATGCCTTGTTAGTATTGAAGCCAGTGATGGCAGAAAATACATCAGCTGAAGAAATTTTAATGTCAGCCATGAGGAAGTCAGAGGGGGGAAGTGATGGAGGAACAGCACCGGAATCGTCTAAGGTGGAATTGGAGGAGAAAGTCTGTGTGAAGAGATCTGCTTTATCAGTAGAAGAAATAGCTACAGAACCATCAGAGTAGAAAAGAGGAGGGAAGGATGATGAGGTAAAGTTGTTAGAAAGATTTTTGGCAAGGTGCCAGAAGGAGCGGGAAGAATTCGAGTTGGAGAGTTAAGAGCATTTAGTACGGATGAAATTATTTTTAGCAGAACGAAGAACAGACTTAGCACGATTCCAGGCAGAAACGTAAAGATGATGTGATCCAGGGGTGGGTTGGCTCCGGTACCTTTTGTAGGCCCTCTCCTTGTTGCGGACAGCATTAGAACAAGCGTGATTAAGCCAAGGCTTTGCGTTAGTCAAAGGATATGAGAAAGGAATGTATGCTTCCATGCCTGAGAGAATAACCTCCGTAATGCGCAAGGCACACTCAGATGGCTCACGGCCATGGAAGCAATAATCATTCCAGGGAAAATCAAAGAAGTACTGCCTGAGGGCCTCCCAGTCCGCGGCTCCAAAATGCCACAGACGACGTTTCCCTGGATGGTCCACAGGCCGTACCGGAGTGATAGGACAGGTTAAGGTGATAAGGTTGTGATCGGAGGAGCCTAACGGAGAGAAAAGATTAACAGAGTAAGCAGAAGGATTAGCTGTGAGGAAGAGGTCAAGTATGTTGGAGCTCTCTCCAAGGCGGTCAGGGATACGGGTAGGGTGCTGTACAAGCTGCTCTATGTCATTAAGGATAGAAAAGATGTAGGTTTGTTCACCAGGTGGATCAGTGAAAGGAGAGGCGAGCCAAAGGTGGTGGTGAACATTGAAATCTCCTAGAATGGAGATTTCAGAGAAAGGAGAAATGGATAGAATGTGTTCCATCGTAGAAGTAAGATAGTCGAAGAATTTTTGATAGTCAGTAGAATTAGGGGATAAGTAAACAGCACATATATATTTAGTCAGAGAATGACAGGAAAGCCGAAGCCAGAGTGTAGAGAATTCAGAAGAATTGAGTTCAGGAACACAAGAGCAAGATAAGTCGTTGCGTATATATACACAACAGCCACCTTTGGCTTTGAAATGAGTATAGAGAAAGTAGGAGGATACAGAAAAGGGTTTGCTGTCAGTTGCCTCAGACAGCTGAGTCTCAGTTAGAAAAAGGTGAGGTTTAGAGGAGGAGAGGTGGTGCTGAACAGAGCAAAAGTTAGAGGAAAGGCAGCGAATGTTGCAGAAATGAAGAAGAAGTGAGTCAGACAGTGGTTCCAGGCACCTCGAGTCGTCACCGGGAGAGGGGCGGATGGTGGGGGCATTTATGGTCCCCCCCCCTGGGGACTCCGAGGCTTGGTGATGATACGCCATATTTTTTTGCATTTTGGAAAAGGAAGTGTAGTGTGTACTGTGCATGTAGTTTGATGTAGATAGAGAAATTTGTACTGGAGAGCATGCTGGCCTACTCTCTGTGTAACTGAGGGTGGTAACCATATAACCAAATTTTGGCACCTGGTGGTTTAGTGGGTAATTATTGCGCTCCAGTAGGATTGAGCCGATGAAGGTTTATATCCAAGGGTGGTTGGGGTTGATTGCTCATGTAATGCCACTCAGGAATGAGTGAGGCTGGTTACTCCTCTAAATGTCGAGACCAACTGCCTAGCCCCGGGCTTCTACGCTCCTCATGGGGCAATGTAGGATTGGATGATAGATAGATAAAATTCATTCATCATCTAATCCTTTGTGATCCATGAGTAGCGTAGGAGCCGGGGTCTAGGCAAGTAGGTCCTGACATTTTAAGATGATGGTGATCGGCCTCACTCATCCCTGAGTCGCATTACGTGAGTAATAAACCCCAACCACCCCTTGGATATAAACCTACACAGTCTCAATAGATTGGAGCACCTTAATTACCCACTAAACCACTAGGCTTCATAATTTGATTATATGGTTACCACCTAGCGTAGTAAATGGTTTCCTGATGTAGTACAGGAACCATTTGGCTCGTCACTCAGTGCAAAATCACCCATAGGCTGAAGGAAGAGGAAATAATGCAGGAAAGGCAGACGAGGGAGGACGGAAGGACGGAATAGAGGAGAGGGCAGGCACGCAAGAACAGCATTACATCGAGTGGATGTTGAGCGCCCCTGCCTACCATCAGTATATATACAGGGTGTTTTTGAACAATACTTACAGGTTTTGGGTACCTATTCATCATTTAAAAACAAAATCATTTTATTCTATGATGAAATTAAAAATAACTAACCATTAATAAATTACAGGGCTGAAATTAAACACTGAATGTGGACCCACGCTTGTCTTCTAATCCGAACACTGGCCTTGCTCTCTCCTCCTTACCCTACCACCATAGTCCCCAAGTTTATGACCAGTATTAGTTTAATATCAGTATTATTACATAGGGATGATGGTAACGTTCCTTTTATAAACCGAGAAGACAGCCCAACTTTATGTTGTGTAAATACCAATCATTTTCATAAACGAATGACTGAGCCCCAGATGTGTTCCAACATTCGACCCAGACTTTGGTGTAGCTTAATACGGACGCTAAAGCCTGGGTCGACTGTCGGAATACATCTGGGGTTAAACCAGTCGTTTATGAGACGTAGTTCCATTGGATAGTGTTAATTCCCATAAAGTGGCAATGTTGTTTGTACAGTTATGTTCAGGGATTACATTAGGGTTTTTAAGGAGTAAAGATATGTTGTCGATAGAATTATGATAGGTATTATAAGCCACATCATCATGATATTACTGAAAAAGTGAGCAATGACTAATGGAACCTAATGAAACCCACAGAAAGACTCCCATTTCTTTATCATATTTTTGTATTTATATGAAGTACAAAAGGTCAATTTGGCAATGAAATGAATGTGTGTGTGTGTGTGTGTGTGTGTGTGTGTGTGTGTGTGTGTGTTGTTATCAATAGTCCTTCTTCATTGTTTCAATTATAACGTAAGGATATGGTCAATCATTCTAGGCGACGACTGTATGCGACAGGTGCACAATTACCTGGTTGCACATTTGGAATTAAGGGATAAGCACAAGTTAATGCTTCAACATTCGAGCAGATCGGAGCGAAAATCGAAGCTTCACAAAACAATTATCCATACCGTAGGTAACTTGCAGCTATAACGAAGTAACAGCTAAGACTGCTGCTGAGTTTGCACCTGGTGAGTGATATCAGGTCCCACGATGTATGTGTGTGTGCGTGCGTGCGTGTGTGTGCGTGTATGCGTGTGTGTGTATGTTACAGAGAATGTTCAAATTATTTTATGTATTTCTCTAGGGTAAAAAAGTCAAGAACGCTTGTGTGTGCTTTTGCACAATTCCTCATTAAATTCTAATGTAGGCCTACTCATTTTTTCGTGTGATTGTGGTAACTTTTGGTAAATAGAAATATTCCAATTTAGTCTTGTCAGAATACTAATGGTCGTTCCAAATGCATATTATCTGCTTACAAGTCCATACGTAAATTTATCGCTTTTCTACGTATATTATACAAATCAAACAATGCTAGCTACACATCAATAGGTGTGCTTTTTTTTTTTTTTTTTTAAGTACAGTACATATTTTGTAGGACAGGGTATAAATAACCATCTTGGACACTCAAAGAAATAAGTCATCCTTGTCATCGCTTCAGATAACCCGCAAGTATTGATGATTATCTTGCCTGCATTTGCTAGTTCCTGATATTAAACAGACAGCACTGTCACGAGTTGGGGCGATCTTATATTTAAATAAACTCGTGACATTAAACTTTGGTGGGAAACCGCGAATTTTAGTGGAATCCCAGTATGTATCACTCAGTCAACCGCCACGTATTCAGCCGATAGGGAGTGTTCTCAGAACTATTTTTCACTGTTTCATAAGTGATCGTCTTTGTGCGCGACATTAGCACCTCTGCTGAATGATTTGATATGGGCGCGTTTCGCTCATTCTAGCCGTTAGCAAGTGCGGCTCGACACTTGCCTCTCTCTCACGATTTGAACTCAGTCAAGATTTGAGCGCCATGGAAGCAGGTTAGCAGCCTGTGTGGCAGCGTCCTTCCTTAGCCGACGCCCAGTTCCCGCCGCCGCCATTGTCCAGTTCCTGATTTCCCACCTAGCGTGATTTGGCGAGAGGCTCAGCGTGTGCAGCATCCTTCCCCAGCAACAACGCCCAGTCATCCGCTTAGTCCACTCTCTGACCAGTATTTCTTTTCGTTTTCCTAGGTTTAAGAGTTTAGCTTTTGAGTGAGCGAGTGAGTGCGACCTCCTTATTTTGAAGTCATTTGAAACATGTAACGTAAATTTATTTCATTGTAATCAATAAATTTACAGTTCTTTTCTCTTGAGCTTAATATAATGTAAACTTGTGTTTTATTTCTCCATTAAGCTTATTTTAGTTATAGCTCCTAGTTAACATAAATGCTTTGCATTATTCATAACTGGTACTTAGGCCAGTCCTTTTGTATTAAGTTTAAAATCCGTTGTGCAACCAGGAGTTAATTGCACCATCAAGAACCTGTTTATCATTAATAGCATTAGTTATTGATTGTCAGGGTTGGAACTACTTTCTCCAGAGGCCAACAATACTAATAAACAACATGAGTGAGTCATTAGTCTCTGCTGTGTACTGTTGAGAAAGTTTATAAATTCTCGTCCTTAGAGAATCGGCGAAGTAAGGCAGAATAAATTAATCATTGCTTGATTTTCACAAGTCATTTCTTTGTCCTGTTCTCAAGTATTATTGAATATTATTCTTTAATATTGCATGCTCTTAAAAACCCCGTGACATTTGGCGACCTCATTCCAGGATATTAACTCCTAGCTCTAAAGCTATTCACGAGATAATACTCACTCACACATACTTAGGTATTTATCATTAAAGTCTATAGGCACTGTCTTACTGGTGATTATGATTCAGTTCTATTGATTTACATAATAGTCAGTTGTTTGTTTAATTTTCTTTCTTTACCAGTTTAACCCGAGACGTCCCATCAACGTATGGGTACATTGCAACATTTTGCATTTGCCAGTCCCGTCGATGTACTGGTACGTTTTGCAATTGCAAGGTCCCTAATTTGCACAATTTTCAATTTTCGCTAGTGATTTTTCGTACGTATACACGGGACACCTTCCTCTATTCCTCTACAAGATGCCAAGCAGGGACAATGCCTTACACCACATAACCTCCCACTCCCCCGCACGCCATTGACTCTGCAATTCACCTGTTACCAGTGACCTGGCCAATAAAGACATTCAGGGCCAGAGTGATTCCCCAATCGATGACAATGTGGAGGACAAAGTTTACATAGCATTAGAGGAAGAAACAGTCAGAAATGATGATCAGGTAATGTGGCAAAAGAAGGTCAGGAATGGTGATGAGTTAGTGAGTGATGCCTATATTACTGTTTGAAAACCAATATACTTTCATACTACATATAAATTCGTACCAAATAAATAAATAAATACCGTTTAGGAGTGGTGTGAAATAGTTATCCTCCCATAGAACTCGTATTCTTTGCAGCCAGCCTGATAGAAAACCCTGTAAGGTAAGGAGGTACTCCTACCTGTATCGAGTATTTTAAATCTCAGGTGAGCGATTTCTCTACGAATTTTCGATGTTTCTCACCAAAAGCGGAGGTTTCAGCCAAAAAAAAAAAAAAATCCAAAAATGGTGGGGACTGGGAGGTGTCGGAGGTGCGAAAGTGGTCAGGATGTGATGGGTTAATTAGATAAAACTGGTCACCACTAACCTGTGCCTATATTCTTTATTCTCGATTATTGGCATCTATCTCTGCAAAATTGCAGTCGGTACTGAGTCTCTAGTTCACTTAGATTGACTTAGCATCATGTCTACCAGCATCTGTGTACAGGAAGCTAAAGATATGGGGCTTACAGACCCCGAGAAAATAAAGGACTATGTCCTCTCTCAGTTTACTTACGAGCAGCAACACGAGAGTGATGCTCGTGAGGAGCGTCGAATTCAGAGTGAGGAACGTGAAAAAGAGCGTGAATACAAGCGAGAACAGCACGAGGAACGCGAGAGAGAACGAGAACACGAACGTGCCGAGCGAGAAGCACGCGAAAAACATGAAATTGAAATGTTGAAGCTCAAGCTAGATTCCTTGGCTTCAGACACATTTGGTGCAGCTGGCCCAAGCACCACAAGCGCTATCCCTGCACTTATTATGGCAACCCCACACATCAAGCTTCCCCCATACAAGGAAGGCGAGCGAATCGAGCCATACATAGCTCGTTTTGAAGACATGGGTCAACTGTACCAGCTGGATGATGCAGCTAAGTGGCTTCAGTTTCTTAGCCTGTTTGAGGGCCCTGCCCTCGATATTCTCCACAGAATTTGTGGAGACAATCTCACGTATGAGATGATGAAGGCCGCACTCATATGATCTCACAGTTGACGACGCCAAGAGTCAGTTCATGAGGGTGCGTTTACAGGAAAAAGAGACTGCCGTTCAGTTTCTTGACCGGCTTACTGCTTACTTAGGTGAGTGGATGGAGAAAGATGAAACTCCTTCCACGTGTGAGGGGATAATCGACTTTATGCTGCACAAGCAGCTAGAAAAGTTGTGGCCTACTGAACTTATGGCTCAGCTTAAGATCTGCCAGGCAAAGGATGCCAGCCAAATGGTGGAGAAGGCTGACGCATTCTTCACTGCATACGGGTATCAAACTCGCAAGCAGCATACCTAGAACAGGAAACCTGATAAATCTGGGAAACCATCTCAGACCGAACCCCAGCAATAAGGCTGTTTTCAGAATAATGGCCAAGGTCCAAAACCGCAGAGGAAGGACCAAGGGCAAAATACTCAGAAGCCTGAGTGGAAGAGGTGTAACAGGTACCCTAACCAGCAGCAGTATCAGCCATGCAATCGACCGACAGGACAAACCTTTTCAGCACCAGCCCCAGTGTATCGGAGGCAGGAGGCTAACGCAGCCTTCATTCCTCAGCAGCAGCACGGTGGTGTTGTCCCTAGCAGTACAGGTACTACCCCACAGTTCTCTAGTCCCACAGCGACAGTGAACACTGTGTCACAGGAGGTCAATGCTCCATCTTCCCCGACAGTGAGTACGACCCCTCAAGTATCAAATTCTCAGGGCACCATGTTTGCTGCATCATTTATTCAGCAGCCTCATGAGTGGCTGGCTGCTTCCTCCACAGATCCTCCCACAGGTGACAGTGCCATCCTTGTTCAGCCAGGGTTTGTGGGAGGCATTCCTGTGAAGGTCCTGGGAGACAATGGTTCCTCAGGTTGCTTTGTCAGGCAGAGTCTAGTTCGGCCTGAGGAGTATGCAGGTCGACAGATCCAAGCTAACCTTATTGATGGATCAGTGAGATTGTTCCCTGAGGCACGTATCCAGGTGGCATCTCCATTTTACACTGGTACGACACTGGCAGTTGTCATGCCAGAACCCTTATTTGACCTTATCATAGGCAATATTCCAAGTGCCAAGCATAGTTGAACTGAAGATGACACTACTCAGACTTTGGCTACAGTAACACGAGCCATGGCTAAGGCTCCAGACTGTGTCACCCCGGTGACCATTGAATTGCCGCAAGATCTGATGTGTAGCCAAGTTGTTGTCCAAGAACAACAGTCTGAACAGTCTGACCTGACACTTGCCTCATTGCGTAAGAAGCTGGAGGGTAAAGTGATTAAGCATTCACAGGGAGGTCAAGCCAGGTTCCTTCGCAAGCAAGGATGGCTATACCGTGAGTCACAAACACCCCAGGGCGAGGTTCGACTGCAGTTCGTTGTTCCCGCGAAGTATCGCTGGGCAGTGTTCGAATTAGGTCATTGTTCAGTGATGGAAGGTCACATGGACAAAAGGAAAACCCAGGGCCGTATCCATGCTGACTTTTTCTGGCCCAGGGATGGGACAAGAAATAGATAGTTTTGTGCGTTCCTGCAATGTGTGTCCACATACCACTAATCAGGGACATGTCCTTCCTGTGCCGTTTGAAACCACACCCATAATCTCTGAGTCAGTTGAGAGACAGGGCAGTGGTGAAGTGGGTGCGGACCTGACGTCTCACCCATTGGCCCCACAGGACACAGTATGTCTAGGGCCTGTACATACATATGTACCGTAAGTTAAGGGGGAAGTTCGAGAACCCTGCAGAGACAGTCCGAGGCTGTGTATGAATTACCTTGTGGAACGTCTCGAGCTGTGGGCCTCTCAGAGGATTCCCAGAGAATGCACATTATCCACATGAGTGTTCACACCCACGGTGGGTGTTAAAATGTGACCTGCCCAAGATTGGGTGGGGATTCTCAGCTTCCTAATGTTAATCGTAAGTGTAGAGTTAGTTTAACCAGTAAATAGGGTCCTAGTGAATTGCAGCGTTTGATGTCCTGCAGAAACGCAGTCTTTTCGCTCTTGACCACGTTCCCTGGTTAATTTAGTGAATTGCAGCGTTTGATGTCCTGCAGAAACGCCCAGTCTTTTCGCTAATTAAGTTTAGGGTTTAACCAGTAAACTGGGTCAGCGTTTGATGTCCTGCAGAAACGCCTTGACTACATTTCCTAGTTAATAACGTAAATAGTGTGTTTTTTGTAACATAAGTACTGATTGCTAGGCAGAGAGAGAGAAATGACACTTTTGATGCTCCACCTTGATTGCCTTCGCAGGTGCAGCATTGCCGTGCAGAACAGCTGATCATCACTGATGCATGCTGCCGCCTCTTCTCTTCTGCTTCGTTGTCATCATTTACTGTTGACTTGCATTATGTAATATTACACGTAGGTACAGTTACACTACAACTGTCACACCTACACCATGTATCACATATATCATGCTACATAACAATTAGTTGTTAATGTAAATGTAGCGAACTTTTCGCTCAGTTTGACCTGAGTACAGGATTTTTCACCGTCGTCACTGAGTTTTTCCCTCAAGCTTGCTTCTATTAACGTAAATACGATATTTTTTTTTAGCTCACTGGCGACTGTGACTTTCTCCTGTAGCAGGATAGCACACACACACCACAGTGTGAATCTTGTGTGACTGAGTTAGGATTTATATGTATGTGTATTGAATTTTTTTTCCTGAGAAAAAAAATCATTTTTGATAGGGCATAATGTCACGAGTTGGAGCGATCTTATATTTAAATAAACTCATGATATTAAACTGGTGGGAAACCGCGAATTCTAGTGGAATCCCAGTATGTATCACTCAGTCAACTGCCACGTATTCACCTGATCGGGGGTGTTTTCAGAACCATTTTTCACTGTTTCATAAGTGATCGTCTTTGTGCGCGACATTAGCACCTCTGCTGAGTGATTTGTTATGGGCGTGTTTCGCTCATTCTACCCATTAGCAAGAGCGGCTCGACACTTGCCTCTCTCTCACGATTTGAACTCAGTCAAGATTTGAGCGCCGTGGAAGCAGGTTAGCAGCGTCCTTCCTTAGCCGATGCCCAGCTCCCGCCGCTGCCATTGTCCAGTTCCTGAATTCCCACCTAGTGTGATTTGGCGAGAGGCTCGGCGTGTGCAGCGTTCTTCCTCGGCACGACACCAGTCATCCGCTTAGTCCACTCTCTGACCAGTATTTCTTTTCGTTTTCCTAGGTTTAAGAGTTTAGCTTTTGAGTGAGCGAGTGAGTGCGACCTCCTTATTTTGAAGTCATTTGAAACATGTAACGTAAATTTATTTCATTGTAATCAATAAATTTACAGTTCTTTTCTCTTGAGCTTAATGTAATGTAAACTCGTGTTTTATTTCTCCATTAAGCTTATTTTAGTTATAGCTCCTAGTTAGCATAAATGCTTTGCATTATTCATAACTGGGTCTTAGGCCAGTCCTTTTGTATTAAGTTTAAAATCCATTGTGCAACCAGGAGTTAATTGCACCATCAAGAACCTGTTTATCATTAATAGCATTAGTTATTGATTGTCAGGGGTGGAGTCACTTTCTCCAGAGGCCAACAGTACTAATAAACAGCACGAGTGAGTCATTAGCCTCTGCTGTGTACTGTTGAGAAAGTTTATAAATTCTCGTCCTTAGAGAATTGGCGAAGTAAGCCGGGATAAAGTTATCATTGCTTGATTTTCACAAGTCAGTACTTTGTCCTGTTCTCAAGTATTATTGAATATTATTCTTTAATACTGCATACTCTTAAAAACCCCGTGACAAGTACAATATTGTTTACCTCTGTTCAGTAGGCCTGCCGCTGTAAGAGGTTCAGCAGTGCAATAGCCGTTATGTGTTGGTCAAAGTCAATGCTTCTTTCCTTGCAAGTTGTCAGTTTGTACAGGTTCACATATGCAGAGTTGGCGATATGCATCTGACATACGGTGCTGTTAAGGGACAAGGCAGGGTAGCTGCCCGACTTTGTGCAGAAAGGTTTCCCCAGCGGTATCGTCCATGTCACACTACTTTCACTGCCATAGGCAGAAGACTAAGGAAGAGAGGATCATTTCGCCGTTGTATAGTAGACACGGGACTACAACGCTTTGTCCGGACACCCCAAATGTAAGAGAATTCTAGAGAGTATTGGAAATAATCCTAAAGGTATCACTCGTGGCATAGCTAGTGACATGGCTATCAGTCATTCTACCATATAGCAAGTACCCGGTACTTCACGAGCAACTTCTTTATCCATATAATTTCCAGAAAGTACAACATTTAATGCCAGATGATTTCCCAAGACGCACTACCTTCTGCCAGTGGTATTTGGATGAAAATGCACGAAATAATGACTTTGCTAGCAACATATTGTTCACAGATTAAGCAAGTTTTACAAGAACAGGGATTTTTAACAGCCATAATTTACATTCCTGGGATGAGAATCCTCATATAACATGGCATAGAGGACACCAGCATCGATTTTCAGTGAATGTATGGTGCGGCATAATTGGCGATTACGTCATAGGTCCTCATGTACTTCCTGGTCAACTAACAGGCCCTATTTATGAATTCCTACAAAATGAGTTGCCAATAGTATTAGATGATGTACCTTTGACAACACGCGGAAGGATGTGGTTTATGCACAACGGTGCACCTGCCCACTTCAGCAGGACTGTACGTGAATACCCTGATACGCGTTTTCCTGGCAGGTGGGTAGAAAATGGCGGACCCTTTTCCTGTCCGGCACGATCACCTGACCTTAACCCCATAGATTTCTATTGTGGGGTCATATCAAATCACTTGTATATGAAACCTCTGTTGACACTGAGTTTGATTTACTTCCGCGGATTCAAGCTGCATGCAGTCAAGTATGTACCTCACCAATGTTATTTGAGTGCGTTCGTCAGTCTATGGTCCGCCGATGTCGTCTGTGCATTGATGTTGGGGGTAGACAAATGGAACACCTACTGTAAGCTCTTTCTGAGGTATGTTAATGTGTGTAGATTGTAGATATATCATATATTAATAAATAGTTAATCTAAGTCCGATATTTCAATACCGTAACCTTTTCTGTGACAAATAGATGACTTGTAAGTGTCTGTGATCTCATATTAAAATTATATTTACACTATATTACAACTATTTCATGTTCACATAACCGCTTCAGTCATGCAGTCTATATATACACTTTTGTAAAACAGCATACACAGGATATCATTATTTCACTAAAAAGATTCAGAGTTTGAAAATGTTCAAAGCTTCAAATTATTATGTATTTAATAATAATAATATTTGTTCAGCCATTAAGTCCACTGCTGAACCCACCTCCCCTACCTTGTAAGGTTAGGTAGGGGCGGATGTGGCAAATAATGCCACGTCATCGCCAGAGGGGATGTTGTGAGATACCCCAGCCATGTCACACCAAATACACCGCCTCCCTCCCACCTCAGCGGTTATCCATCTAAATGCTATCCACAGTCGACGGGACGTAACCTCTCTAAGCACGAGAGAAGCAGCCTACCCAACGTGGCACGGGGGGGGGGGGATTATGAATTTATCATTATTCAAAACTTTACAGTACAGCATCATAGTTATCTGTATTGAGTAGTGGAACTGAGAGTATGGATTTGAACATAGTAGTTGAATGAAAAATATGAAAATGTATGATATTACAGAAATTTAACTGGGATCTCTTTTCGGTTTGTAAATAAAATTATATTATCATCCCTATATGTTATAACATTAATAACTAAACAATGTAGTCCATAAACTAGGGAACTGGGGTGGTAGGAGAATGCGGGTTTTGGGTGGGGGTTGGGTGGGGACCACGGCCCGTATTCGGAGTAGAACACGGGCTTGGGCCACAATCATTGAGTCATATAACTCATTAAAGGTTAGTTTTTGTACATTTCGTTATAGAATAGTGATTTTGTTTTTAAATGATCAGTAAGTACCCAAAGTCTGTAGGAGTTGTTCAAAAGCACCCTGTATATATATACTGTATATATATATATATATATATATATATATATATATATATATATATATATGTATATAATATATATATATATATATATATATATATATATATATATATATATATATATTATATATATATATATATATATTATATATATATATATATATATATATATATATATATATATATATAGTATATATATATAATATATATATATATATATATATATATATATATATATATATACATATATATATATATGTGTGTGTGTGTGTGTCACGGGTTTTTTTTTATCATATCACGATATTTTTAAAATAATTGCTGCTTAAATATTTAAATTGATATTAATAATCAGTAATATAGAGGAGCAAGGACAATGATTGTCCTGCTACATCAAGCAACGATTACTTTACGCTGACTTGCTACGATTCTCTAAGAACGAGAATTTATAAACTTTCTCAACAGTACACAGCAGACTAATTACTCACAAATGCTGAATTAGTACTGTTAGCCTCTGGAGAAAGTTACTTCACCCCTGACAATAAATAACTAATACTAATAATAATAACAGGTTCTTGCTGATGCTTAAACTCCTAGGTGGCACAACGGATATTAAGTTAATACAACAAGACTGGTCTAAGTACCAGTTATGAATAGTAAAACGTCTATGCAAGCTAGGAGCTATGTGGGAAATAAGCTTAATTCGGAGAAATGAAACAAGTGTTTACTTTACATTAAGCTCAAGAAAAAGAACTGTTAAATTTATTGATTACAAAAAATAAATTTAACGTTACATTTCAAATCAAATCAATGAAACCGCACTCACTCACTCAGACAAAAGCTAAATACTTACGCCTAGGAAAAAACACCTTAACTAAACTCTTAAGACTACAAAATACAAAAGGAAATACTATAGTCGATGAATGCTTTGTATCACCCGAAGCTGAACTAAGGATGGGAGTACTGGATAACTGTCTCAGTGGAGTCTGGGTGCTAGCGACCTCTTCTCTCACACTTCTGGAGCACAGGACCTCTCTCCATCAAAGCCACAACTAGACTGAATTCAAATGATGTATAGGCAGGACGCACAAGCCACCGGAAGAAGGCGTGGCTAACGGTTGAGGCAAGCAGGGGCGAACAATAAAAAAAAATTGTATCGCTCAGTAGAGCACTTAGTGACGTGCATTAAATCGGTCACTTTTGAAAGTGACGAATGTTTTGAAAAGTATACTCCGAAATGGAGAGAGAAACGGTTAACTGAGCGATACACAGTGAGTTTTCCACTAATAGTTCATGGCTTCTCACAAAAGGGAAATGTCGCGAATTGATTCGTGACATTACGGCCCTACAAAATTAAATTTTTTCCTTATGGGAAAAAATTTGTGGATATATATATATATGTACACATCCTAACTCAGTCACACAAGATTCACACTGTGGTGTGTGTGCTATCCTGCTACAGGAGAAAGTCACAGTCGCCAGTGAGCGAAAAAAAACTCGTATTTATGTTAATAGAAGCAAGCTTGAGGGAAAAACTCCGTGACGACGGTGAAAATCCTGTACTCAGGTCAAACTGAGCGAAAAGTCGCTACATTTACACTGACAACTAATTGTTGTGTAGTGTGATGTATGTAATACACGGTGTAGGTGTGACAGTTGTAGTGTAACTGTACCTACGTGTAAAATGACACAGTAAATAATATGGTGACGATGAAGGCAGAGGAGAAGAGGCGGCAGCGTGCGGCAGACGATCAGCTGGCCCGCACAGCAAAACTGCTACACCCATTGCTGAACCTGCAAAACCAATTAAGGTGGAGCATCAAAAGTGTCAATGAGACAAAATTCTTATTACGTTACAATTACTCTCTCTGCCTAGCAATCAGTACATGCTACGAAAAGTACACTCGAGGTCGCCATTAATTTTAGCACACGATTAGTGTCGGCAAGTTGAGAATCCTTGTGCAAACTCAGGTCTTCCATAGCCTTGAACTGCACACGGGTCCTCAACCTGTGCCTTAACCTACAGTTCTTATATTAATATCGGGAAGCTGAGAATCCTTGTGCAAACTCGGGTCTTCCATAGCCTCAAGTCGCCTCTGCGGAGTTCTCTCTCGAACTTCCCCCTTAACCTACAGTACTTATATTAGTATTGGGGAGCTGAGAATCCTTGTGCAAACTCGAGTCTTCCATAGCCTCAAGTCGCCTCTGCGGAGTTCTCTCTCGAACTTCCCCCTTAACCTACAGTACTTATATTAGTATTGGGGAGCTGAGAATCCTTGTGCAAACTTGGGTCTTCCGTAGCCTCAAGTCGCCTTTGCGGAGTTCTCTCTAGAACTTCCCCCTTAACCTACAGTACTTATATTAGTATCGGGGAGCTGAGAATCCTTGTGCAAACTTGGGTCTTCCATAGCCTCAAGTCGCCTCTGCGGAGTTCTCTCTCGAACTTCCCCCTTAACCTACAGTACTTATATTAGTATCGGGGAGCTGAGAATCCTTGTGCAAACTCGGGTCTTCCATAGCCTCAAGTCGCCTCTGCGGAATTCTCACTTCCCCCTTAACTTACGGTACATAATATGTATGTACAGGCCCTGGACATAATGTGTCCTGTGGGGCCAATGGGCGAGACATCAGGTCTGCACCCACTTCACCACTACCCTGTCTCTCAACTGACTCAGAGATTACAGGTGTGGTTACAAATGGCACAGGAAGGGCATGTTCCTGATTAGTGGTGATACTTTGGCACACACTGCAGGAACGGACAAAACTATCTATGTCTCGTCCCATCCCTGGCCAGAAAAAGTAAGCTCGGATACGGCCCTGGGTCTTCCTTTTCCCCATGTGACCTCCTGAGGCTGAACAAATACCCCATTGTAACACTGCTAGGCGGTACTTGGCAGGAACGACAAACTGCAGTCGAACCTCGCCCTCGGGTGTTCGTGACTCACGGTAGAGCCGTCCTTGTTTGCGAAGGAACTTTGCTCGACCTCCCCGTGAATACTTTATCACTCGACCCTTTTGTTTGTTCCGCACGGCAGCAAGTGTCGGGTCAGAATGTTGTTCTTGTACAACAAGTTGACTACACATCAGATCTTGCGGCGATTCAATGATCACAGGGGTGACACAATCTGGAGCCTCAGCCATGGCTCGTGTTACCGCAGCAGCCGAAGTCTGAGTAGCATCATCATTGGAGCAACTATCCTTGACTCCTTGAATGTTGCCGATGATGAGTTCAAATAAAGGTTCTGGCATGACAACTGCGAGTGTCGTACCAGTATAAAATGGAGATGCCACCTGGATACATGCCTCAGGGAACAATCTCACTGATCCATCAATAAGGTTTGCATGGATCTGTCGACCTGTATACTGCTCAGGCCGAACTAAACTCTGCTTAACAGAGCAACCTGAGGAACCATTGTCTCTCAGGACCTTCACAGGAATGCCTCCCACAAACCCTGGCTGGACAAGGAAGGTACTGTCACCTGTGGGAGGGCCTGTGGAGGAAGCAGCTAGCCACTCATGAGGCTGCTGAATTGATGCGGCAAACATTGTGCCTTGAGGGTTATGTTGGGAAGATGGAACATTGGCCATCTGTGGAGGGGGGTTCACTGTCACTGTGGGACTAGTGAACTGTGGGGAAGTACCCACACTGGTAGGGACGTGACCACCATGCTGCTGCTGAGGAATGAAGGCTGCATTCGCTTCCTGCCTCTTTTGAGCTCGTGGTGAAAAAGTTTGTCCCGACGGTCGGTTGCATGGCTGATACTGCTGCTGGTTAGGGTACCTGTTGTACCTCTTCCACTCAGGTTTCTGAGTGTTTTGCCCCTGGTCCTTCCACTGCGGTTTCGGACCTTGGCCATTATTCTGAGAATGACCTTGTTGCTGGGGTTCAGTCTGAGACGACTTCCCAGATTTATCAGGTTTTCTGTTCCAGGTGTTTTGTTTACGAGCTTGATACCCGTATGCAGTAAAGAATGCGTCAGCCTTCTCTACCATTTGGCTGGCATCTTTCACCTGGCAGATCTTAAGCTGTGCTATGAGCTCAGCAGGCCACAACCTCTCTAGCTGTGTACGCAGCATAAGGTCAATTATCCCCTCACGCGTGGAAGGAGTTTCATCTTTCTCCATCCACTCATTTAAGTAAGCTGTGAGACGATCAAGGAACTGAACAGCTGTCTCCTTGTCTTGGAGACGAGCTCGCATGAACTGGACTTTGGCGTCGTCTACTGTGAGACCATACGCCTTAATGAGTGCAGCTTTCATCATCTCATATGTGAGATTGTCTCCACGAATTCTGTGGAGAATATCGAGGGCAGGGCCCTCAAATAGGCTAAGAAACTGAAGCCGCTTAGCTGCCTCATCCAGTTGATACATGTCTGCCATGTCCTCAAAACGAGCTATGTACGGCTCGATTCGCTCGCTTTCCTTGTATGAAGGAAGCTTGATGCGTGGGGTCGCCAGGACATGTGCAGGGGAAACGCTTGTGGAGCTTTGACCAACTGCACCAGATGTATCTGAAGCCAAGGAATCTCGCTTGAGCTTCATCATTTCATATTCGTGTTTTTCACGTGCCTCACGTTCGGCACGTTCGTGCTCTCGTTCTCTCTCGCGTTGTTCACGCTCGTATTCGCGCTGTTCTCGCTCGTGTTCGCGCTGTTGTCGCTCTTTTTCTAACTCGAGCTCGCGTTGTTTCTGCTCGTGTTTGCGCTGTTGTCGCTCTTTTTCTAACTCGAGCTCGCGTTGTTTCTGCTCGTGTTCACGCTGTTGTCGCTCTTTTTCTAACTCGAGCTCGCGTTGTTTCTGCTCGTGTTCGCGCTGTTGTCGCTCTTTTTCTAACTCGAGCTCGCGTTGTTTCTGCTCGTGTTCGCGCTCCTTTTCGCGTTCCTTACGCTGTTCTCGCTCGTGTTCGCGTTGGATTCTACGCTCTTCGAGCATCTTTCTCACGTTCTTGCTCGTAATTGAACCGTGAGAGAACGTAACTCTGTATTTTCTCTGGGTCTGTGAGACCCATATCTTTGGCTTCCTGTACATAAGCACTGGCTGCCATGATGCTAGCTCAATTTACTAAGTAACCGAAACTGAGTACTGACTGCTTAGCGACGAATACTAATAAACACAAGTAAAGAATGCAGACACAAGCTAGTGGTGACCAGTCTTATCTAGTTAACTGGCAAAGATTAAAGCAAAAATGCAAATAAATGAGAACTCAATAATTAACACAATGGGTACAACGACTACCCAGGAGCGAATAAAATCGTCTGGCGTTACCAAAAATAAAGTACTAAATAGAGTTAAGTACTCTACGGATTAATAAAGCAAAAATTCACTTGCTAAATTAACGGTAAACACCAGTAAACTTGTGCCTATAAACTTTAATTATAAATACCTAAATATGAATGAATGAGCACTATCTCGTGAATAGCTTTAGAGCTAGGAGTTAATATCCTGGAATGAGGTCGCCAATTGTCACGTTTTTTTTTTTTTTATCATATCACGATATTTTTAAAATAATTGCTGCTTAAATATTTAAATTGATATTAATATTCAATAATATTGAGGAGCAAGGACAATGATTGTCCTGCTACATCAAGCAATGATTACTTTACGCTGACTTGCTGCGATTCTCTAAGAACGAGAATTTATAAACTTTCTCAACAGTACACAGCAGACTAATTACTCACAAATGCTGAATTAGTACTGTTAGCCTCTGGAGAAAGTTACTTCACCCCTGACAATAAATAACTAATACTAATAATAATAACAGGTTCTTGCTGATGCTTAAACTCCTAGGTGGCACAACGGATATTAAGTTAATACAACAAGACTGGTCTAAGTACCAGTTATGAATAGTAAAACGTCTATGCAAGCTAGGAGCTATGTGGGAAATAAGCTTAATTCAGAGAAATGAAACAAGTGTTTACTTTACATTAAGCTCAAGAAAAAGAACTGTTAAATTTATTGATTACAAAAAATAAATTTAATGTTACATTTCAAATCAAATCAGTGAGACCGCACTCACTCACTCAGACAAAAGCTAAATACTTACGCCTAGGAAAAAAACACCTTAACTAAACTCTTAAGACTACAAAATACAAAAGGAAATACTATAGTCGATGAATGCTTTGTATCACCCGAAGCTGAACTAAGGTTGGGAGTACTGGATAACTGTCTCAGTGGAGTCTGGGTGCTAGCGACCTCTTCTCTCACACTTCTGGAGCACAGGACCTCTCTCCGTCAAAGCCACAACTAGACTGAATTCAAATGATGTATAGGCAGGACGCACAAGCCACCGGAAGAAGGCGTGGCTAACGGTTGAGGCAAGCAGGGGCGAACAATAAAAAAAAATTGTATTGCTCAGTAGAACACTTAGTGACGTGCATTAAATCGGTCACTTTTGAAAGTGACGAATGTTTTGAAAAGTATACTCCGAAATGGAGAGAGAAACGGTTAACTGAGCGATACACAGTGAGTTTTCCACTAATAGTTCGTGGCTTCTCACAAAAGGGAAATGTCGCGAATTGATTCGTGACAATATATATATATATCTATCTATCTATATCTATCTATCTATATATATATATATATATATATATATATATATATATATATATATATATATATATATATATATATATATATATATATATATATATATATATATATATGTATATATATATATATATGTATATATATATATATATGTATATATATATATATATATATATATATATATATATATGTATATATATATATATATATATATATATATATATAATATATAAATATAAATATATATATATATATATATATATATATATATATATATATTTAATATATATATATATATAATATATATATATATATATATATATATATATATATATATAATATATATATATATATATATATATATATATATATATATATATATATATATATATATATATATATATATATATATATATATATATATATATAATGAATATGTTCATCCTTCATTATATGTTGCACTAGGCAAGCATATTTTGGCTCGCGTGTCAGTAAAACAAGGCCTGCTTCGGACCAACACCACCCCTGAACATCACTACGAAGCATCCAACTCCCTTACTGGTCCCAGCACCATCACCTTAAATTAAGCTCTAATTACAGGCACAAGTTCAATTACATTACGTCTTTTATATAAGCACTACACAGATCATAGTAATGTAATTGTCAGTACCTGACCACTATGCTGGGGTTCCTCCAACTCATTCGCGTCTTAATACGACGATGTAAACAAACACAGTGGTGCCACATCAACCAAGATGCCACAAGTTGGTGTAGTACTTATAAGTGAAGGCGACTGTACCTCCCCTCCGTATTCGCCAAGACCACCTGGCACTTTCATATGGGTTGCGGACCATCAGGAAAAGTAATATCGGCAATGTGGCCTGTGCCCCCTTGCGTCAATACCACCACCTTATGTGGGAGATTCATCAGCCACTCGCCGTTCGCCTCCACTTACTGGCTTAGGAGCTTGGTGTGAACCTCAGTGACTTTGACAAGTTGGTGTTTAAAAATATAACTCCTTCAGAGCCACTGAACTTCACTGTTGATACCTCATGGCTCCCAGCACCAAAGGCCAAGGCACCGGAGGTGGAGGTCCATCACTTGTTTTATAACATCGTAGTACGTCATTTGGGGTCTCACCATATGTACACTGATGGTTCCAAATCGAGTGAATGTGTGGGTGTTCGTGTGTGGTCAACGGAATGTTCCCATAGGTATCGTTTGCCGACTCATACCTCTGTGTTTACTTCAGAACTTTTTGTGATTGACAAAGCCATAGACTGTGCTTTACACTGTAGGCATGACTCATTTGTCCTATTTTCCGGTTTCAAATCATCCGTTCAGGCAATCGCTTCTTGCGCTACGGATTCTTATGAGATCCATGGCCACACTGTTAATAAATTGCATTTGTGCAACAAGTCCTTCACGCTGATCAGGGTGCATGGTCATTGTCATATCTACGGCAATGAGCAGGCTGACTTACCTGCAAAATCGGCAGTGGAACTCGAGGAGACTTGGGACGTTCCTCGTGATCTACGGTCGAGTCTCTCCCTCGGAAAGAAATCAGTTAATCTTCCGTGGTAAAGTCAGTGGACCATACCAAATATTTCAACCTGTAAGCCGTAACTAGGAGACTGGGAGACTGCCAACCGTCCCAGTCGCCTGGAAGAAAAAATACTGGCCAGACTGCAAATGAACTGTACATTTGTCACCCATATGATACCATATATTGAAAGACGATTTCCACCTCACTGTGACATCTGTGATGCGGTGTTTTCTAACAGTCATATCATCCTGCGCTGTCAGCGATTTATTCGTGAACGTGCTTCACTTATAAATTACTGGGATGCAGAAAACGTCCCCCTTACCCTTTCCACCATCCTGGATGTTGGGGATATTGTTATGACTGATAAACTGACGGCTTTCTTGAGGGAGACCGAACTGATCAGAGTGATGTAACTTTCTTACACTGTGATTATGGTTTATATCGAATGCAGATATGTATGTATTATTTAACTAGGGTTGACAGTTGACATATTTGAAATAGTCCCTGCTTCTGACTGCCCTGTTTCTTATATTGATGTCCCCAATATTACATTACGTTCCTCGCCTGACAGTCAACAATTGATGAGTGCAAGTGTGCATTATAGAAAGGGATTGGGCATTTTCAGTCTCTGGTGTTCTTTTGGACGAAGTACTGCACTTTTTGTAAATATGTATATGACTTTCATCTGTTTGTATAAGTTTTCTTAATTAAAGCCGACAGTTGACGTATATGGAATAGTTCTGGACCCATTTGTTTCTCTTTCATATATTGATATCCCCTATATTAAACCGTATACTTCGACCGACAGTCAGCAGGTGATGAATGCAGGTATGTAAGGCAGAGAGGCATTACATATCTGCAGTCGATGTGTTCTCTCGGCTGAGGTATTTTTTGCTATTAGTGTTAGTTTAGCTATTTGTATCTTTAGGCTTTAGTATAGGTTAGCGATTTGTCTGTCAGGTTTATTAGCTTTGGGATATTACATTTTTTCTTATAGTGTGATTTGTCAGAAAAAAAAATCTATACATATGTAAAGTAAATTAATTAAAATTAAATTTAAAGAACGAAATATATATATATATATATATATATATATATATATATATATATATTATTTGCCGTAATGACTAGACTCCGGCCCCAATATATATATATATATATATATATATATATATATATATATATATATATATATATATTTGCCGTAATGACTAAGGACTCCGGCCCCAATGGTCGATAAGCAAAGGAAAAGTAAAAGGAAGAGACTGGTTAATTACATTCAAACAAATGATCAATGAAGTTCTATTCAAAATTGATCCCTTTCGAAGTGGCTGGACACAGTTCGATTTACCTACAGGCTTAGATGATGTAAGTTACTGGAGCAATGGTAACGACAGAGCCAGTGAGGGTGTGTGGGTGTGGCAGCACGAGCAGATCAGTGTGCACATGGCAACACCGCTCTGGGGTGACGCCACCTCAGCAGGACAGGAGCCACAAGGAGGTGATCAGGAGAACTGTGCAGCAATAGTTAAGGAGGACTATTATTTCCTCCATGATGTCGATTGCAACAGTGCCTTATCTCTGATGTGTGAGCAAGAAGGTGGGTGGAAAATATTTTCATTCCTAACAACTGGGGATGTGATAAATAAATGCAGCGCCTATAAGAAAATATGCTACTTGCGTGGCTACATACACTACTAATAAATATTTCCTTTGTTTCTCAGCCGTTCGTGAAGTGGACATTAGTCAGAACGAGAAAGAAAGTCTTGCAGAAAAAGACTCATTAGGTGAGTATGAGTATGGGTAGAGGTTGGGGTGTGGACAAGAGAACTTAATAAGAAACTAATGAATGTATTGCTTAAACCTGGGATTCGGTAATAACGTTCAAATTAATTCACTGTTTTACTCCACACTGTAATCACCAGTCTGCAGCATTAGTGTGTAGTTTCTTTCACATCCCACGGAAGTAAAGGAAAGGAAAATATGGGAAAAACTATTTTTAAAAATGGAGAAACCCCTTGTCACGAGTATGTACTACTGCTGCCAGGTGTGTTTATCCACCCTCCTCCAACTAACCTGTGAACGTGGCGGCGCGGAGCCGCAGTCGTGGTCACCATAGCAGCCTGTTAAACATTTCTCTATTGTAGCCCTTAAGCTCAAGACTTACTTTCACATGTAAAAATGAAGTAATATCAACAGAGAGGATTAGACTCTGCTAACATGATTATATGAAAAGAAAATTTAAATAATGCAGTTTCGCTTATAATACAGTCGGACAACGAACATACACAAAAGCTTAGATTTGTCTCCTCTACACGGTTTGCACGAGATCTGAACCTTTCAAGCACGCAGAGTGAGCCGAGTCGAAGTGTTCATTTGCCACCATTAGCAGGAGAGAGAGTGAATGTTGGAATATTGAAGAAATAAAGAGGGTAAGGGTAATGCAGGGGGTAAAGCATTGTATTACTAAGTCCTTTATATGTGGAACTATGTGGAACATGCATGTCCACACATACTACCAGATATACAAATAGCAGAAAAAGTAATACAGGAGGAGTTAAGTAGATTAGACAGAGGAAAAGCAAGTGGTCCTGATGAAATTTCATGTTGGGTACTACGAGAATGTGCAAAGGAGTTAAGTAAACCATTATTTTTAATTTTCAAGAAATCCTTGAGTCAAGGTAAACTACCTGATATTTGGAAAAAAAGCAAATATTGTCCCCTTATTCAAGAAAGGAAATAGACAAAATCCACTCAACTACCGACCAGTATCACTGACCAGTGTTGTAAGCAATGTATTAGCAAAGCTTATAAGAAAAGCTTGGGTAAATCATCTAGAAGAACACAGTATGATAACAGAAAGACAGTTTGGTTTCAGAAAAGGAAAATCATGTGTTACTAATCTGTTGAGCAAACACAATATAGGATTTGGAAGGATGGGTGGACAGTATCTATTTAGATTTCAAGAAAGCTTTTGACACAGTACCACACCAAAGACTTTTATGGAAACTGTACCATCAAGGAGGAATTCGAGGCAAACTGTTTTGTTGGATGCAAGACTTTCTCATAAAAAGAGAAATGAGAACAGTACTAAGAGGAAACTACTCATCATGGAAAGAAGTGACTAGTGGAGTACCACAGGGTTCAGTGCTGGCACCAATCATGTTTTTAGTGTATATAAATGATATAAACAGTAACACTGGAAATGAGAGCTATCTGAATATGTTTGCAGATGATGCAAAAATACAAAGGAGAGTTACTAACACAGACTCTTGTAAAGAGCTACAAGAAGAATTAAATAAACTTCATGAATGGAGTAGTACATGGCAAATGGAATTCAATGTGGACAAGTGTCATGTAATCAAGTTTGGTAAAAGTGGAAAAAGACCTGATTGGAATTATAAGTTAGGAAATTAAACCCTATACACATCAGAAAGAGAGAAAGACCTAGGTGTGATCGTCAATAACAGACTATCTCCGGCTGACCACATCAGCGAGAAGGTACGGAACATGTATACACTGCTTGCAAATATGAGAATAGCATTCACATACATAAATGAAGACATGCTAAGAAGGATAATAACATCATTCATTAGACCAGCCCTGGAATATGCATCAGTAGTCTGGAGTCCTCATCTCAAAAAGCACATAGACAAGATTGAAAAAGTTCAAAGGGCTGCTACAAGATGGATACCAAGCTTAAGGGACCTAAGCTACGAAGAAAGACTAAATAAACTGAATCTACCAACACTACAGGAGCGAAGGAAAAGAGGTGACATGATAATGCTATATAAGTGCGGATCAGGGAAGGAGAAAATAGACATAAATGATTACTTAACATATGGGGAAGCATCAGCAAGAGGACACTGCAAAAAACTGCATAAGAAGAGAGGTGATAAAGACGTAAGGAAATTCAGTTTCCCAAACAGAGCAATTGATCAATTGAATGCACTACCGAATGAAATAGTGTGTGCCAAAACAATTCACAAATTTAAGGATATGTACGATAAATATGGTCTAAGACACGGGACAGTACGAGCTTGACTCATTCCTGTAAAGATACAATTAGGTAAGAACAATTAGGTAAGAACACACACACACACACACACACACACACACACACACACACACACACACACACACACACACACACACACACACACACCTCGATACGATTATTTTCCCTCTCCCCCTTGAACTTGCTTTGATTTGTGATGAAGTGGTATTTTATGGAAGAATTTCTATAGGTCGGATATTAATGTGAGAAGAATAGAAGTGTTTTAGAAAAAAGTAAAAGCATATGGCTTCTGGAAGTTATTTTTGACTCATTGTTCCACGATGGATATCCATTTAACGAGTAAAAAGATCAGAGGTTTGCTGAACTCGTCTGGTGTTAGAGCAAAAACTCATGCTTTAGACCAGACACTATTAATGGAGGTTTATCAAGCTTGGACAGGCATGGGTTTCCTTGCTTGTGACAAAATCATCTGGTGTTAGCCCGACTAAATATTACATTTTTTTGCCGGGTGATAATTACTCCTGTAATGAGTAACTTCCTCTGTCGTTAGCCAAAGTATAATTTAATTAATTGTCCGGCAAAGCAATTCCCCATAACATGTAAAATCATACGGCGATAGCATGAATTTCTTTTCCTTTACAGGATGCTACTGTCTGCCGTTGAGACAGTGCAAACTCTTAAAGTTTCCATAGTTGAAGACTGCTTCACCTTCACAACGATGTTATGTAGATTTTATTCTTGCACGGCTGCATAATATTAGGATTAGAGGAAACCTTCAATAATTATCAGAGTTAATGACTGCTGTATTTTTAAGACTGACAAATAAGGAAGTAAGAGTGCTTTGTGGTGTGGATGTGGATGTGATAGGAAGCGTCAGGAGAAACACACTGAGGTGGTTTGGCCATGTGGAAAGGATGGAGAGCGAGAGACTGACGAGGAGAGTGGGGTGGAGGGGAAGGGAGAGGGAGGGGGAAGCCGAGGGTGAGATGGAGGGATGGAGTGGAGAGGTATATGAGAGAGGGGGGTGTGAACTGGGAGCAGGTCAGTGAAATGGCGGGAGACAGGGCGGCATGGAGACAATTTGTTTGTGGCCACCCCTTACGGGATTAATGCGTCTGGCAATAGATAGATAGATAGAATTATTAATGTTTGTTCCAAGCTGCAAAATTTTGCTTAGTGATTGAAGGTAAGAATAAAATAGAATATTTTACATTCTATTAACCAGAATATAATCTACAGCTAACACTTTCTTTGGTTACGAATTTCCTAGAAATTATCTGGAATAATCGAGAGTGATTTTAGTTATAAAAACTGAACACTAATTTGATGAAGGATAAAGGTATTAAATGCATATAGTTTATTTACATTTATGTCGAGCATGAAATCCCTCCCCTCTCGGTGCCATTCCTTGATTAATTGCTTAACATAACCTTTGGGAGTAAGTTCGGTGCTGGAGTGGGAGCCTTCACTCAGTGGCATCCACATAACCGGGCTACAGAACTGTTATTTTCAAAAATCTATTAGTTCCCTTCCTGTCCAGCAAAAAGACGGTGTTGGTTTGTAGGAGAAGGGGCAACTTTAGGCTGAAGTCCATCGGGGTCAAAAATAGTTATGCCTGGAGCCACAACAGCAACAATAACTAGTAAAATCGTGGTGTAAATCACTTAAGGAAACGTAATTATTGTATCCCTGCTCGTTAAAAGGGTTAAGCCAGTACTCGAGACACTGTATAGGCCTTAAATGTTTAACCTAGAATAGTCATTCAGAATGTGGAACACCCCCCCTCCCCACCTACATAATGTAAGGGTTGAATATTCGACATTATTTTGTGACCAAGATCTTCGACAGATTCTCTGGGAATAGAATTACTGGAACCTTCCCTGACCCTCAAGCCTTCCACAAAGCTTGGTCCACATCCGATGAAAAGTCCTCATTAATAAACCTCCATAAATAGTGTGTGGTGTAAAGTATGATTTTTTTTCTCTCTCTCTGGCTAGCACAAGATGAGTGTGGCAAGTTTCTGATCACTTAACTCTTTAAATGGATATTCCTTGTAGAACAATGAATCAAAATAAGTTTCATACATCATATGCTTTTATTTTTTTGCATAACACCTCCGTTCCTTCTTACATCAATATCCGACCTCTAGAAATTCTTCCTTAAAATACTTCATCACAAATCAAAGTTCCAGGGGGAAAGAGGGAAAATATTCGTATCGATGTGTGTGTGTGTGTGTGTGTGTGTGTGTGTGTGTGTGTGTGTGTGTGTGTGTGATATAAAGGACTTAGTAATACAATGCTTTACCCCCTGCATTACCCTTACCCTCTTTATTTCTTCAATATTCCAACATTCACTCTCTCTCCTGCTAATGGTGGCAAATGAACCCTTCGACTCGGCTCACTCTGCGTGCCTGAAAGGTTCAGATCTCGTGCAAACCGTGTAGAGGAGACAAATCTAAGCTTTTGTGTATGTTCGTTGTCCGACTGTATTATAAGCGAAACAGTGCATTATTTAAATTTTCTTTTCATATAATCATGTTAGCAGAGTCTAATCCTCTCTGTTGATATTACTTCATTTTTACATGTGAAAGTAAGTCTTGAGCTTAAGGGCTACAATAGAGAAATGTATAACAGGCTGCTATGGTGACCACGACTGCGGCGCCGCCACGTTCACAGGTTGGTTGGACACCGTTGGAGGCGGGTGGATAAATACACCCGGGCGCAATAGTACCTAGAGTACAGTCTTTAGATGGTAAGAAATTAAACGAATTTCAGTGAAATAACAGACCTGAACCTTTTCAGAATGGTTTCCTGTAAATTTTGTAACCCGCTATGAAAAATGATGTTTTCTAAAGTGTACTGTACACAGATAACAGTAATGTGATGGCTGTTGACTGACAGTGTAATAATGAAAACAAAACAACTAGAAGTGGTGGACGAACTTATAATACAGTAGTGAGCCATAGTCTTTGCCCACTTTCTACCGATTCTGAAAGTAATT
>NC_137055.1:31557821-31647821 GCF_032717465.1 Coenobita brevimanus
AAAAAGCAGGTTAAATGTATGGTTAACTGCAATAGCCTCTATTAACACGAAATTAGCTTGAGTAAATTTATCTAAGTCAGCCCTGTTAAAATGAGATAACAGATAATACTCAGTGGATGCCAGATATATTATTACAGATACAAAATATTATTAATGATGGCTGACAATAAGAACCTTACATAAATTACAAAAACCTTACTAGGCCTAAGAATTAACCTTATGCTACACAGTACAAGAAAAAAATGCAATAACAGTTATACTCAAATTACACAGCTGCTAGATGGTTGGAGACTTCCGGAGCACTCATAACAATAACTGTACAGGGGAGGACAGAGATGTGAACAAAATGAGGAGTAGATCTAAGTGGCAATCATGCAGAGACTGAGCTCATTATATAGGGGCCAGCAGAGCTAGAAACAACTTGTAAGAAGGACGTGCAAACGAAGCCATGGGGACAAAGAGCTGACAATCCCACTCCGAACAACAGAAAGGACGACTCACTCCACTATAACGGTAGAAGGGGGGGACTGAGGCAGAACACGCTCGTGATCAAACATGCAGCACACTGTGCGTTAAAATTACACAAAGGATGATGAAATCATAGGCTATGTAACACCTCCCCACAAAGAAAAAGAAATTTACAAAGGAAATTTCTTATTACTCTAAAACAATCTGTATATGGCATTACAGAACATGCAAAAGTCTTTCCTAGTGTTACAAAACATGAGATCTCCCTAGCACGTTCAGTCATAGGTACTTGCCAGTATCCTTTTAACAAATCAAACTTACTTATGTACCTAGCCTTTCCGATCTTGTCTATGCAATCTTCCACGCGAGGGAGAGGGTAAGTGTCTGTTTTGGTGATCTGATTAACACGTCTGTAGTCGATGCAAAGCCGCTGTGACCCACCTGGCTTAGGGACCAGAGTGACAGGAGAACTCCACTCGCTCTGACAGGGCTCAATCATCTTGTGGTCCAACAGGTAGCCAAGCTCCTTCTGGATGAGAGGAACTTTCACTGGGTTCACACGGTAAGGAGGCAGTTTAATTGGCTTTGCGTCTCCAACATCGACATCATGCATCAACACAGTAGTTCTTCCTGGAGTGGCACGGAACACTTGCGGGTACTCCTGCAGTAATGCCGGAAACTCCTGGCTTTGCTCGGGAGGTAGATGAGAAAGCTTAGTCTGGAGATCATTCATGATATCAGGATTCTTCCCCAAACTATCACCCAGGCTCATACTACATGGGAGAGCTTCACTTGCAGACTCGGGTGGAACAGCTACAGTGCAGACTGGATTATTTTCGTCCCGCCTGTGATATAACTTTAGCATGTTGATGTGACATAGTTGCTTGTTCTTTCTACGATCTGGTGTGGCGATGACATAGTTGACATCACTGAGTTTCTTCTCCACGAAATAAGGACCACTAAACTTGGCTTGAAGAGGTTGCCCATGCACCGGTAGCAGAACCAAAACCTGATCTCCTGGCTGAAAGTGGCGTAACCTGGACTTCTTATCATACCAAGTCTTCATCTTCTCCTGAGCAGCTCCTAAATTCTCTCTCGCCAGCTGTAAAGCAGTGGACAGCCGTTCTTTGAACTTCATCACATACTCCAGCAGGTTGACGTCATCTTCCTCCGACAGCCAGCATTCCTTGAGTAGCTTAAGGGGTCCTCTTACTTCATGGCCAAACAGTAGTTCAAAGGGTGAGAAGCCCAGTGATTCATTTGGAGATTCTCTTGCGGCAAATACACCGAATGGAAGACCTTTATCCCAGTCTTTCTGATGTTCCAAACAGTATTTCTTGAGCATCGATTTGAGTGTTTGATGATATCTCTCCAACGCTCCTTGGGTCTGGGGATGGTAAGCTGAAGACGTGATCTGGGTGATGCCCAATTCTTTCAGAGACTGCTTGAAAACATTTGACATGAAATTACTTCCCCGGTCTGACTGTACCTCCTTGGGCAGACCAAACTTTGTGAAGAACCCCAGCATTTCCTTAACCACGTTCTTTGCTGAGATATTTCTAAGTGGAATGGCTTCAGGATAACGAGTAGCCATATCAATCAGGGTCAACACATAAGAAAATCCTGAAGAAGTCTTAGGAAGAGGGCCCACAATATCCACCAACACACGGGTGAATGGCGCCTCAAAAGGAGGAATGGGAACTAGAGGTGCAACCTTTTCGGTCTGATTACATTTCCCCACAACTTGACAGGTGTGACAAGACTTACAATACCAGGAAACATCCCTGAAGATACCTGGCCAGTAGAAGTGTTTCAAAATGCGTGCCACAGTCTTCCTCACTCCAAGGTGTCCTGCCAAACTGGAATCATGAGCCACTCTAATGATATCCTGCCTACAAACACGAGGGATGACAACTTGATGTACAACCTCCCATTCACAGTCGGCTGGTACTGTTGGGGGTCTCCACTTCCTCATAAGTACTCCTGACTTTATATAATAACAAGTAGAAGCACCAGCTGACTCTTCCTCACTGCAAGCAGAGTTAGCTAGACCATTCAACTCAGGGTCAGCAACCTGCAACTCAACCAACTCTTGACGAGACAAATTATCAACACTACGGGGTACTGCCTCATCTGGTGAGTGGTCCAAATTAGCAAGAAAAGTGTCAGCTAGGATAACATCATCATCATCATTATCCTCTAAATCACCAGTAACTTTAGACTTAGCCCTAGTGACAGCACATGCAGGGAACACATCAGGGACATCACAATCCTGGGACGCAGCCACTGGCTCACCAGACAACTGAGGAGCTGGACACACTTGACTTCCACCAATATCATTTCCAAGTAAGAAAGTTACACCTGACATTGGGAGTGTCTTAACCAACCCAACCATAACGGAACTATTAACAAAACCAGACTCTAAATTCACTCTGCACAGAGGGACAGAGAAGTAATTATTCCCTACACCTTGTAAGATTACAGTTTCATCAGAGGAATTAACATTAGAGCCTAGAACACTGGTCAGCATAAGGGATTGGCAAGCACCTGTATCACGATATATTTGAACTGATTTCCTGTCATTACTGTCCAGAGGACTGACAAAACCATCAGACAGGAAATTAGCACATGAACTCTTGAGAGTGTCACCCACGTTACTGCTCAAAAGAGGAGCTCCATTATGAGAATTTAAGTTACCCCTCAAAGCAGGTTCAGTTAACTCAGTTAAAACATTCTGGGAACTCTCAAGAGTGGACACTAGACCAATTGACTGAATATTTAAAGACTCCTATTTGTTCACATCACGCTGCCTCCTGAAACATTTCTCCGTAGTATGACCAAGCTTACTACAATAAGTACATTTACTTTTCTGAAATCTAGAGGTGAAGCTGGTATTTACTTCCAGAGAAACATCATCTTTATTCTCTTTCCTGTTACCTGTACTCTGAGTAGAGGCAACGTACTTACTCTCAGCTTTCCCTTTTTCTTTATAATATCTCTTGTGAGTGAGAACATATTCAAAACCTAAACCTGCAGCATCAGACAAATTATCTATTCTTTTCTCATCAAGATATAGGCTTACATCTTTACTAATACACCTCTTGAAGTCCTCCAGCAAAATCATCTGCTTAAATTTACCAAAATCAGAATCCACATTCTTAGAATTTAACCACTGCTCTAACAGATCTTCTTTGATTTTTGCATACTCAACATGGGATTGCTTATCATGCTTATAAGTTGTCCTAAATTTTACTCTATGAGCTTCAGGAACAAGCTCATAGGCCTTAAGAATCAAGCTCTTAACTACATCATAATTATCAAATTGATCCTGAGGCAAAGATGCATAAGTTACTTGAGCTTTACCGGTGAGAACAGTTTGAAGGAGTACTGGCCAATACTTTTTGGGCCAATTAAAACCTGTAGCTACCCTCTCAAACAACTGAAAATACTTTGTTAAATCAGATTCATTAAAAGGAGGGACAAGTTTAACATTTTTAGCCACATCAAAATCATCAGAGCTAGATGATCCAGTTCCACATTGTTTCATGCGATACTCATGGTCTGCCTGAATCCTAGGAAGTTCAACTTGTGCGTGAAACTCAGCCTCCTTAACACAAGCCTCCTTAGCCCGTGCTTGAAATTCAGCTTCCTTCACACGAGCCTCCTGCAGGGCTAGCTGTAACTTAGCTAATTCAATCTGCGTTTGCTCATTTGGAGGAGTTACATTAAAGAAGCTTTCATTAATTATGTCAACAATTTGATCTTTAGAATGATGAGAGCGAACAGCAATTCCCAATTGTTGAGCAACAAGCATAAGTTCATTCTTTGTTCTGTTTTCTACATCACACACTGTTTGCACTTTTGACAAAAAATCCTTGGCTTCATCAAGTGTAGTAATAGTAGACATCATGAATAAGTAACAGTCACAAAATATCAAGCAATATCCTTATGATAATATCCTGAATATCCTGGTAAGAGGTCGCCAAATTTATGTTACGGAACAGAGAAAGATAATGTACACTTTAAGTGAGAATACTAAAAATCACTGCTGTCCCGTAAAGGTCCAGGTTCAAAATAAGAGTTTGTTAAATTACAAGTTAAAGTTTAATGCTCAAACTAACAACAAAACATTCAGGACTCATAATGATAATGTAATGGCAAAAAACAGGTTAAATATATGGTTAACTGCAATATCCTCTATTAACACGAAATTAGCTTGAGTAAATTTATCTAAGTCAGCCCTGTTAAAATGAGATACCAGATAATACTCAGTGGATGCCAGATATATTATTACAGATACAAAATATTATTAATGATGGCTGACAATAAGAACCTTACATAAATTACAAAAACCTTACTAGGCCTAAGACTTAACCTTATGCTACACAGTACAAGAAAAAAATGCAATAACATTTATACTCAAATTACACAGCTGCTAGATGGTTGGAGACTTCCGGAGCACTCACAACAATAACTGTACAGGGGAGGACAGAGATGTGAACAAAATGAGGAGTAGATCTAAGTGGCAATGATGCAGAGACTGAGCTCATTATATAGGGGCCAGCAGAGCTTGATACAACTTGTAAGAAGGACGCGCAAACGAAGCCATGAGGACAAAGAGCTGACAATCCCGCTCCGAACAACAGAAAGGACGACTCACTCCACTATAACGGTAGAAGGGGGGGACTGACGCAGAACACGCTCGTGATCAAACATGCAGCACACTGTGCGTTAAAATTACACAAAGGATGATGAAATCATAGGCTATGTAACAATATATATATATATATATATATATATATATATATATATATATATATATATATATATATATTGGAGTGGCCCTGGTGAGAGAGGATAGTGTTTGGAAACTCCCTGTACTGTTGTTTGCAGATGATACTGTGTTGTTGAATGAAGACGAAGGGGAGCTGCAAGGCTTGGTGGTTGAGTTTGAGAGAGTGTGTAAGAAACGGAATCTAAGGGTGAATGTAGGGAAGAGTAAAGTGATGGTCTTTGAGAGAGGTGAAGTTAGTGAATGTACAGCGAGGTTGGATGGTGAGGAATTGGAAAATGTGAGTACGTTTAAGTACTTGGGTAGTGTGATGAGTAAGGATGGAGGTTTGGAGGGTGAAGTGCTTGAAAGGGTACAGCAGGGAAGAAAGGTTGCTGGTTCTTTGAAAGCAGTGATAAGAAACAGGGAAGTGAGCATGGAAGTGAAAAAGTTACTACATGAAAGTATTGTGATACCAACTCTAACGTACGGAAGTGAAGCTTGGACATTGTTGGAAGGACACAAGTCAAGAGTGAGAGCACTGGAAATTAGTTTTTTAAGAGGAACCTGTGGAGTCACGTGGAGAGACAGGCTGACGAATGAGGATATAAAGGAGCGTTGTGGTGTGGATGTGGATGTGATAGGAAGCGTTATGAGGAACACACTGAGGTGGTTTGGCCATGTGGAGAGGATGGAGGGTGAAAGACTGACGAAGAGAGTGTATGTGAGTGAGGTGGAGGGGGAAGAGGGAGGGAGGCCGAGGATGAGATGGTGGGATGGGGTGGAGAGGTATATGAGAGAGGGGGGTGTGAGTTGGGAGCAGGGCAGTGAAATGGCGGGGGACAGGGCGACTTGGAGGCGATTTGTTTGTGGCCACCCCAAACGGGATTGAGGCGTCTGGCAATAGAGAGATAGATAGATGTATATATATATATATATATATATATATATATATATATATATATATATATATATATATTCACTCGAATATATATAACGCATGTACAGTTACGTGTAATGCTAGCGAGGCTGAAGCATATCTGGGGCTTCATTTCTCTCACTGCGGTAGAAGCCTCTGCTGAGGTGAATGATCCCTAGGAGAATAGGCTGTTCTATGTCAAATCTGACTCAGTTGTTGGAAAGTGGCCCTTATGGGATACACTGTTGGCCTTGGGCGATTCACTGCAGTTACTGGCACTGACAGGAAATGTTTCGAGGATTGTATAGGTCCCCATGGCTCTGGAGCCAGGAATGCCAATATTTCTTACCTTTTGGACATTGCAAAAGCTCGTAAGTTGAGAATTGGAGGGCCCTGGTTACAGCATCCCAACTTTCCCATTGGACTTAGTATTACAGCGTCGGAGGGGTTGCTAAGGCAATTGACCACATCCTTGTAAGTAGTCGGTGGATGATCCTTCAGAACTTCAGGGTTTTCAGGTAAGCAAACCTTTTTTTTTTCTTCTTTTGTTGATTACATTCTTGTTGCTACTTTACGATGTCAGATCAAAACTGAATGAATGCTAAGGTGCCATTTAAAACGTTTCCATTCTGAGAAACTCAGGGATGAGGAGAGTGCTTATGAGTATATGATGGCAGTTTCGAATAGGTTGAGGTACTCACTGCTGTTGAAAAACCTGTTTAGGTGTGGGATACCTCTAAGCGTTTTGGAGGAATGTGTTGGTGAGCACGCCAAATCATAGAGGGGATTTGTCTCACTGATGAGAGTCGTGCTGCCAGACTGGCTGGCTACCGGGAGCAGTACAGGCTTCTTTCTCTTGAGCGAGAGTTTCGCTAAGAAGGAAAAGGAGCTGATCATCAGGGAAATCACTGAGGATGTGGAGAGTTCACTTCATGCAAATGACTTTCGACTCGCTTATCACGACCTCAAGAAGCTGTGATCAAGACCCAAGTCTCAGGTTAACTGTTCAGACAGCAGGGGAATGGCTCGTGTCAAGGGCGGCTGAATATAGGGCTCACTGGGCTGAGAACTTTGAGCAGCTGTATATGGCAGAACACCCCAGTGGAGAGCTAACAGTTGGTATGCCACCGCTAATTTCTATGTGACCAAAAGAACATGCATTTTTTTTTTCTAACTTAAATCAGGAAAGCAGGGGCTAGGATGAAAAGTATTGGCAAATGGTGTTTATGACATCCCTGTGAAAATAATGAAAGCTGGGGGAAATGCCATACTTTAGGAATTACAGGAGTTACAGAAGCCATTTGGCGGACTATCAATCCTCCTAACTGAGCAAGGGATTTGGTCATCCCTTTCAGGAAATGGAAGGAGACCAACGTAACTGCAATAATTACAATGGTGTCAACGTTCAGTGTGCCAAGCAAGATTATTGTTCACGTGCTTTTGATTTGTATTCCGGGTCATTTGCTTTCCACAAACCTGTGCAATCCAAATTTACGTCCAAGAAGGTTACAGTTTACCGGACTCCTAGTACTTCAGTTTTTGTGGAATGCTGCTGTGCGATTTGGCAAGGACTGCTTGTAGCGTATATTGATCTCAAGAAAACATTTGTTTAGTAAATCGGGAAGCACTGGGGAAAGTCCTTCAACTCTGTGGGATTATCACGCTCATAGTTGACCTGTATTCAAACAGTGCTGTCAAGTGCGTGGGAGGGAATATTTGACTTTTTTTTCCAGTAAGTTCTGGCGTGAAGCAGGGATGTGTCTTTGCCCTCTCACTTTTGAACACAAGCATGGATTGGGTACTGGGTTGGGCTGGGTAACAGCCACTGTGAATTATCAGATGAATACTTTAACGTTACTAACCGTGACTGCTGATGATGCAGTCGTCCTGGTAGAGCCACTGAAATCACTTAACTGCTCTCGTGGCATTTAATGAGAAAGGAGCCACCAAAACTAAAGGTGCCTCTGGACAGAGCAAGAGATGAATAGTTTAAAGTTACTAACCGGGACTGCTGATGATGCAGTCGTCCTGGTAGAGCCACTAAAATCATTTAACTGCTCTCGTGGCATTTAATGAGAAAGAAGCCACCAAAACTAAAGGTGCCTTTGGACAGATCAAGGTCCAGGCAGTCAGCTCTTGGTTGGATGAAGCAATGAAGTTTGTTTAAGCTTGTGGTGGGGACATAGAAGTCTTTAAAAGATGCACTCATCACAGTGATGTGATCCTTAACAGCAGTGCGTCAGATGAGATCTCATGTTGCATTGATTTGATTTATGGTCTTAAGGATTCACCCAGTTTGAATTCTTTTGCGTCGTCGATATTCGTGTAGAAGGAAGAAAATTTGCATCTTCAAAAGCTCTAATTCTCCCTGTCTTACTTTATGGTAGTGAGACATGGACAATAAACAGTGGCTTGGAGCGGTGGACTGTCTCCTTTGGTAATGAGTATCTTAGTAGGATCATGGGCTGTAGCGGGTATGACCAGGCACATAACGAGTGATTATTCCATAGGAATGAATCGTGGTCTATTACCTGCACAATATGTGAACGTCAGACCTAGTTTTGTGGTCACGTGGTGCTTTCCCCTGAGGTTGCTCCTGTCCACAGTATGTTATCTGAATGAGTCTACCGAAGGCAGATGAGACCAAGTGGAAGGGCACAGAACTCATGGTTAGAGCAATTTATTGTTCCTACTGGGAGAATCTTAAAGAAGATCGAGTCCCTGCCTAGAGGCGTGCAAGGGGGATACCTCGTGGATGGACTCAGAGGGTAAGGAAGGCTATGCACCCCAAAGTGTTTACCCTGAGTGAGTGAGTACAGAATTGCAGATGTTAACATTCGTCAACTTTTCAGCCAAGTACCAAAGAAATTTTCATACAGTATTCTAGAAAGTATGAAATGTCTTGTAGATCGCACTAGCAAGCTTCCAAGAGACTGCCCAGGGAACTCTCACAGGTCTCTCAGAGAGGTTTTTGATGTGTCTTTGTTGACTAAAGTTTGGACGGTTATTCAGTGCACCATTGGCATGCTGAGTGAAGTATCTGGTTTATTATGGGTCTATATTAATTAAATGAAAGCTGATGGCCTGATTACAATCCCGCCTTAATTACAACAACACGGAACCGTCATTTCATAATCCAGGTCCCTCTTTTCAGTTCTAGGTAATGAATAGACTGGATTACTCCAGTTCAAACATCTAATGGTTGACATGAGGCCATTGTAACGTTATATGACCCTGAGGTGGGTCTGAACGCTGTAGTTGGTGACGTAGAATGAGAGTGGTATGTCCAGCAGTGCCTGATTGGACAGCAAACCCACCGTACTCGAGCTGTGTCATATTTCCCACTGGAATCTCTGGCTTGTGGTAGTTGGGTGTATATGCCTCTGCTGGTTTTGTAGGCATGATTATGTTGCGATGTCTCTGGAGGCCTGTCTTTGGCCTTTCTCAAAGGTACTTCTCAGGTTCAGAATCTCTAGTGCTTGTAATATCTCCCTGGGTATTGCATTATTTACAAATTAGCTTCTCTTTTGAGAGACTGAGTAAGGGGCCATTAAATTTAAGTTATTGTTAGCGTGTTTACCTGGATTTTAATATGAACTGTTGAACAGAGAACAGTGTCAACGAGAAAGAGAGAGAGAGAGAGAGAGAGACAGACAGACAGACAGACAGACAGAGAGGATAACAATGGATCCTGTGTTCCCCCCAGGGCACACGAGTAAACACATCTTTATTGGTGGGTCTGATGTGGACGTGGAAGGCGATTGGCGCTGGCTGGACGGCACTCCTGTGAGGATGGGAACGCCATTCTGGGGAAACGGTGTGATGGCTGCACAAGAACCATTGGGTGGAGAACAACAGAACTGTTTGATCCTGGCAAAAAATGATTATTTTTTCTTCCACGACTATGAGTGTGATGAACTTGTTGGTGTGATTTGTGAAGTGTGATCAGAACACCTTGATTTCATCTACTTTGCTATGAATGGCATTTTTTCCCTGTCATATAACGACAATAAATTTACATAGAAATAATTTTCTTCGTGCATATGGCATTCGTATACCGGTATATGGTATAAACCACAAAATTTTTAACACTTCAGAAGGCAGAGTATCACTGTTACCACTATTATTAAATGTTTTTTGATAGTCGCCAAATAATACTATTCAGCAGAAGGAAACCCTCCTCTCCTAGAGGTTTGACCCTCTCTTAATATTATTATACTGCTGAATTAGCAGAGTTAATACCAGAAAAAATATTTTTCTCCAAATTTCCATTTACGTATGGAGAATCGAAAGTTGTAGATATATTCTTCTAGTATGTTGTTGAATGGCCTCACAGGGGCTGTGGTGTAGTATTCACGGTAGAATCCAGTAACACGCTAATTTCATGTTTTTGATGAAACATCAGTGTGCTGTCAAGGGTCGTATCTATAACAGTGTGATGTTGGGTGTCCTTAGTCATTATCCCACTGACTTCAACGTCCTCTGTAATGGCGGAATAAAAGGTAATTCTGAAAGATATTCAGCTTGGTATAAAAGAGGAAATTAAAGACACGTTTGAAAATGAGAACTTAGTTTTTCTTTTCTAATTCTAATTTGAAAAATTGCTTCTGCTGTAGTGGAAACATTCCACTTAGTCCAAAAATTCTATGGCTATGTAGAGACAGCGTACCTCTATTGCAATGGATGTGTCAAAAACTGGCCAGGAAAAGGCCTATCACTGTGTGACAATGGATGGTTCTTTAATGAACCCATTAAACTAAATGTTGCTGCATCCCGCGTGGTAGGCCCACCATTGATAATTATGGATAACAATAGTGTGGTGAAAAAGGTACACCTGAGCGAATTTGACGGAGGGAGGAGGCGAGGTAGGCAAAGGAGAAGGTGGAGGGATATTGTGGATGAATATTTGAGGAAGAGAGATTTGGAAGTTGGTGAGGCTAGGGAACTGACAAGAGATCGAGCTGGCTGGATGAATTTTGTAAGAAGTGCATGATCAGGGATTTTGGCACCCCTTGTGAACATGGCAGCGTCCGGATTGACTCAATCGGATATGTTTATGTGAAACTGCAGAATGTGGTGAATGTTTTTGACGTATCCGGTAGAGCCAGGATTCCGGAGGCTTGAATAATGAGTGAATGGAAGTGTGGCCTATTTGATTTGGGCAAGTTTATCCTGTCTGGACGCTGCTACTCCTTACCCTGCTCTTGGGTGGGAAAGGAGGTCCAGATGATGATGATATATATATATATATATATATATATATATATATATATATATATATATATATATATATAGTTACGGAACAGAGAAAACTGTCCCGCAAAGTTCCAGGTTCAAAACAAAAGAGTTAGGTAAAATTACAAGTTAAAGTTCAATGCTCAAACTAACAACAAAACATTCAGGACTCATAAGGATAATGTAATGGCAAAAAAACAGGTTAAATATATGGTTTACTGCAATAGCCTCTATTAACACGAAATTAGCATGAGTAAATTTATCTAAGTCAGCCCTGTTAAAATGAGATACCAGATAATACTCAGTGAATGCCAGATATATTATTACAGATACAAAATATTATTAATGATGGCTGACAACAAGAACCCTTACATAAATTACAAAAACCTTACTAGGCCTAAGAATTAATCTTATGCTTCACAGTACAAGAAAAAATGCAACAACAGTTATACTCAAATTACACACAGCTGCTAGATGGTTGGAGACTTCCTGAGCACTCACAATAACAACTGTACAGGGGAGGACAGAGATGTGAGCAAAATGAGGAGTAGATCTTAGTGGCAATGATGCAGACACTGAGCTCATTATATAGGGGCCAGCAGAGCTTGATACAACTTGTAAGAAGGACGCGCAATTGAAGCCATGGGGACAAAGAGTTGACAATCCTGCTCTGAACAACAGAAAGAACGACTCACTCTACTATAAGGGTTGAAGGGGGGAGTGAGGTAGAACACGCTTGTGATCAAACATGCAGCAACTGTACGTTAAAATCACACAAAGGATGATGAAATCATAGGCTATGTAACACCTCCCCACAAAGAAAAAGAAATTTACAAAGGAAATTTCTTATTACTCTAAAACAATCTGTAAAGTCTAGATAAGCAATCTGCAATAACATTTTCTTTCCCCTTGACATGTTGTACAGGTATGTCTAATGAATACTCCTGAAGAAGTAGACTCCATCTTGTCAATCTCTGATTTTTATCTTTAAACTTACTAAGGAATTTCAGTGGGTTATGATCGGTATAAATGACTATGGGGTCAAAACCAGAACACAAATAAAATGAAAAATGCTGTAAACCCAAAATCAAGGCCAAAAGCTCTTTCTTAATAGTTGAGTAGTTCTTTTGAGGTGGAGTGAACTTCTTACTGTAATAAGATACAGGGTGTTCAATACCCTGATCATCCTCTTGCAGCAAAACAGCCCCAGCTCCTGTATCACTTGCATCAACTGACATCTTAAAAGGCTTAGCAAAATTTGGAGTAGCAAGCACTGGCTGACTTAATAGGGTAGCTTTAAGTTTGTTGAAAGAGGATTCACAGTTATCGGTCCAGACAAATTTAACTCCTTTTTTCAGTAGGTCTGTAAGTGGTGATACAAGAATAGAAAAGTTAAGAACAAATCTCCTGTAATAACCTACCATTCTCAAAAATCTTTGTAGCTCTTTCCTACTTTTAGGTCTGGGAAGATCACTTATAACCTGAACCTTAGCTGCTGGTGGTGCAACGTGTCCATCACCAATTACATACCCAAGGTACTGAACTTTAGCTTGACCAAAATCACACATTGATAAATTAGCTACAAGATTAGCCTGAACTAAACGCTCAAGAAATTTACTGACATGGCATAGGTGATCTTTCCAGTTGTCACTGAAGATTAATACATCATCAATATAAACAACACACCCTGCCAAACCCTCTGTTACAACATTCATGAGCTTCTGAAATGTGGCTGGTGCATTCTTCATACCATATGGCATTACAGAACATGCAAAAGTCTTTCCTAGTGTTACAAAACATGAGATCTCCCTAGCACGTTCAGTCATAGGTACTTGCCAGAATCCCTTTAACAAATCAAACTTACTTATGTACCTAGCCTTTCCGATCTTGTCTATGCAATCTTCCACGCGAGGGAGAGGGTAAGTGTCTGTTTTGGTTATCTGATTAACACATCTGTAGTCGATGCAAAGCCGCTGTGACCCACATGGCTTAGGGACTAGAGTGACAGGAGAACTCCACTCGCTCTGACAGGGCTTAATCATCTTGTGGTCCAACAGGTGGCCAAGCTCCTTCTGGATGAGAGGAACTTTCACTGGGTTCACACGGTAAGGAGGCACTTTAATTGGCTTTGCGTCTCCAACATCGACATCATGCATCAACACAGTGGTTCTTCCTGGAGTGGCACGGAACACTTGCGGGTACTCCTGCAGTAATGCCGAAAACTCCTGGCTTTGCTCGGGAGGTAGATGAGAAAGCTTAGTCTGGAGATCATTCATGATATCAGGATTCTTCCCCAAACTATCACTCAGGTTCATGCTGCATGGGAGAACTTCACTTGCAGACTCGGGTGGAACAGCTACAGTGCAGACTGGATTATTTTCGTCCCGCCTGTGATATAACTTTAGCATGTTGATGTGACATAGTTGCTTGTTCTTTCTACGGTCTGGTGTGGCGATGACATAGTTGACATCACTGAGTTTCTTCTCCACGGAATAAGGACCACTAAATTTGGCTTGAAGAGGTTGCCCATGAACTGGTAGCAGAATCAAAACCTGATCTGGCTGAAAGTGGCGTAACCTGGACTTCTTATCATACCAAGTCTTCATCTTCTCCTGAGCAGCTCCTAAATTCTCTCTCGCCAGCTGTAAAGCAGTGGACAGCCGTTCTTTGAACTTCATCACATACTCCAGCAGGTTGACGTCATCTTCCTCCGACAGCCAGCATTCCTTGAGTAGCTTAAGGGATCCTCTTACTTCATGGCCAAACAGTGGTTCAAAAGGTGAGAAGCCCAGTGATTCATTTGGAGATTCTCTTGCGGCAAACACAACGAATGGAAGACCTTTATCCCAGTCTTTCTGATGTTCCAAACAGTATTTCTTGAGCATCGATTTGAGTGTTTGATGATATCTCTCCAACGCTCCTTGGGTCTGGGGATGGTAAGCTGAAGACGTGATCTGGGTGATGCCCAACTCTTTCAGAGACTGCTTGAAAACGTTTGACATGAAATTACTTCCCCGGTCTGACTGTACCTCCTTGGGCAGACCAAACTTTGTGAAGAACCCTAGCATTTCTTTAACCACGTTCTTTGCTGAGATATTTCTAAGTGGAATGGCTTCAGGATAACGAGTAGCCATATCAATCAGGGTCAACACATAAGAAAATCCTGAAGAAGTCTTAGGAAGAGGGCCCACAATATCCACCAACACACGGGTGAATGGCGCCTCAAAAGGAGGAATGGGAACTAGAGGTGCAACCTTTTCGGTCTGATTACACTTCCCCACAACTTGACAGGTGTGACAAGACTTACAGTACCAGGAAACATCCCTGAAGATACCTGGCCAGTAGAAGTGTTTCAAAATGCGTGCCACAGTCTTCCTCACTCCAAGGTGTCCTGCCAAACTGGAATCATGAGCCACTCTAATGATATCCTGCCTACAAACACGAGGGATGACAACTTGATGTACAACCTCCCATTTACAGTCGGCTGATGCTGTTGGGGGTCTCCACTTCCTCATAAGTACTCCTGACTTTATATAATAACAAGTAGAAGCACCAGCTGACTCTTCCACACTGCAAGCAGAGTTAGCTAGACCTTTCATCTCAGGGTCAGCAACCTGCAACTCAACCAACTCTTGACGAGACAAATTATCAACACTATGGGGTACTGCCTCATCTGGTGAGTGGTCCAAATTAGCAAGAAAAGTGTCAGCTAGGATAACATCATCATCATCATTATCCTCTAAATCACCAGTAACTTTAGACTTAGCCCTAGTGACAGCACATGCAGGGAACACATCAGGGACATCACAATCCTGGGTCGCAGCCACTGGCTCACTAGGCAACTGAGGAGCTGGACACACTTGACTTCCACCAATATCATTTCCAAGTAAGAAAGTTACACCTGACATTGGGAGTGTCTCAACCAACCCAACCATAACGGAACCATTAACAAAACCAGACTCTAAATTCACTCTGCACAGAGGGACAGAGAAGTAATTATTCCCTACACCTTGTAAGATTACAGTTTCATCAGAGGAATTAACATTAGAGCCTAGAGCACTGGCCAGCATAAGGGATTGGCAAGCACCTGTATCACGATATATTTTAACTGATTTCCTGTCATTACTGTCCAGAGGACTGACAAAACCATCAGACAGGAAATTAGCACATGAACTCTTGAGAGTGTCACCCACGTTACTGCTCAAAAGAGGAGCTCCATCATGAGAATTTAAGTTACCCCTCAAAACAGGTTCAGTTAACTCAGTTAAAGAATTCTGGGAACTCTCAAGGGTGGACACTAGACCAATTGACTGAATATTTAAAGACTCCTTTTTGTTCACATCACGCTGTCTCCTGAAACATTTCTCCGTAGTATGACTAAGCTTACTACAATAAGTACATTTACTTTTCTAAAATCTAGAGGTGAAGCTGGTATTTACTTCCTGAGAAACATCATCTTTATTCTCTTTCCTGTTACCTGTACTCTGAGTAGAGGCAACGTACTTACTCTCAGCTTTCCTTCTTTCTCTAGAATATCTCTTGTGAGTGAGAACATATTCATCAGCTAAAACTGCAGCATCAGACAAATTATCTATTCTTTTCTCATCAAGATATAGGCCTACATCTTTACTAATACACCTTTTGAAGTCCTCCAGCAAAATCATCTGCTTAAATTTGTCAAAATCAGAATCCACATTCTTAGAATTTAACCACTGCTCTAACAGATCTTCTTTGATTTTTGCATACTCAACATGGGATTGCTTATCTTGCTTGTAAGTTGTCCTAAATTTTACTCTATGGGCTTCAGGAACAAGCTCATAGGCCTTAAGAATCAAGCTCTTAACTACATCATAATTATCAGATTGATCCTGAGGCAAAGATGCATAAGTTACTTGAGCTTTACCGGTGAGGACAGTTTGAAGGAGTACTGGCCAATACTTTTTGGGCCAATTAAAACCTGTAGCTACCCTCTCAAACAACTGAAAATACTTTGTTAAATCAGATTCATTAAAAGGAGGGACAAGTTTAACATTTTTAGCCACATCAAAATCATCAGAGCTAGATGATCCAGTTCCACATTGTTTCATGCGATACTCATGGTCTGCCTGAATCCTAGCAAGTTCAACTTGTGCGTGTATCTGTGCCTCCTGAATACGAGCCTGAGACTCCGCCTCCTTAGCCTGAGACTCAGCTTCCTTAGCACGTGCTTGAAATTCAGCCTCCTTAACACGAGCCTCCTGCAGGGCTAGCTGTAACTTAGCTAATTCAATCTGCGTTTGCTCATTTGGAGGAGTTACATTAAACAAGCTTTTATTAATCATGCCAACAATTTGATCTTTAGAATGATGAGAGAGAACAGCAATTCCCAATTGTTGAGCAACAAGCTTAAGTTCATTCTTTGTTCTGTTTTCTACATCACACACTGTTTGCACATTTGACAAAAAATCTTTGGCTTCATCAAGTGTAGAAATAGTAGACATCATGAATAAATCACAGTCACAAAATATCAAGCAATATCCTTATGATAATATCCTGAATATCCTGATAAGAGGTCGCCAAATTTATGTTACTGAACAGAGAAAACTGTCTCGCAAAGTTCCAGGTTCAAAACAAAAGAGTTAGGTAAAATTACAAGTTAAAGTTTAATGCTCAAACTAACAACAAAACATTCAGGACTCATAATGATAATGTAATGGCAAAAAAAACAGGTTAAATATATGGTTAACTGCAATAGCCTCTATTAACACGAAATTAGCATGAGTAAATTTATCTAAGTCAGCCCTGTTAAAATGAGATACCAGATAATACTCAGTGAATGCCAGATATATTATTACAGATACAAAATATTATTAATGATGGCTGACAACAAGAACCCTTACATAAATTACAAAAACCTTACTAGGCCTAAGAATTAATCTTATGCTACACAGTACAAGAAAAAATGCAACAACAGTTATACTCAAATTACACACAGCTGCTAGATGGTTGGAGACTTCCTGAGCACTCACAATAACAACTGTACAGGGGAGGACAGAGATGTGAGCAAAATGAGGAGTAGATCTAAGTGGCAATCATGCAGAGACTGAGCTCATTATATAGGGGCCAGCAGAGCTTGATACAACTTGTAAGAAGGACGCGCAAATGAAGCCATGGGGACAAAGAGTTGACAATCCTGCTCTGAACAACAGAAAGAACGACTCACTCTACTATAAGGGTTGATGGGGGGAGTGAGGTAGAACACGCTCGTGATCAAACATGCAGCAACTGTACGTTAAAATCACACAAAGGATGATGAAATCATAGGCTATGTAAATATATATATATATATATATATATATATATATATATATATATATTTATCTCTCTGTTTCTATATATATATATATATATTTTTATATATATATATATATATATATATATATATATATATATATATATATCTATATCTATCTATCTATCTATATATATATATATATATATATATATATATATATATATATATATATGTGTGTGTGTGTGTGTGTGTATGTGTACCGGTATACATATGTATACATACATACATATACCCGTATATAGTGTGTGTATATATATATATATATATATATATATATATATATATATATATATATATATATATATGTCAAACTGGTTATATGTATGTCTGTTTGTGTGATTATTCGTTTTTCACGAGAGCGGTAATAGACATCGACTTATTTTTCTTTGCATAGGTCGGCATAAGTTCAAGGAGTCAGGGAAAAAAATAAAAATTGGCGATCGCGCGCAACAGCGCGAAATTTTCTGAAATCGCAACACGTGAAAAATATGCGAACTTTTTTTTTTTTCTTTCGAAGTTTTGGTTAGAGATGGTCATTGTGGGCTTAGTGGCGGCATGGAAATAAAACTTTTTAAAACAAGGTAAGTCCAACTCTCTCCGTCCTCATTAATCATCGAACTAGGGAGTCTGGGATCCCTGCACAAAGCCCTCTTTATAGTCCTAGCCTCAGGAACGAGGGTTTCAGAGATGAAGGAAAAAAGTAGTAGTCGCAAGACTTTGACCTAAATACCCTCGCTTAGTTAATCTAGTTCCAGTTCTGAGGAAATTTCTCCAAATTGTGCGGTATGACTCTTTTGCAACATGTCTGATATCATATGAGCATTTGAAACGCTTTAGGACCTTTCTCCACAAGAACAGACATTATGATCTTAGCGAACTTTACCTAAAGTTTCTGCTCATTTACTTTCCCCTGTCTTACCTCTGGAGCTCCTCTTTTCTCTGTGACTGTTTGTTTCAGTTTAGTAATCATGTGTAAATCTACGGAACCAGGTATAATTTTGAAGTAACCAGAAAGGCAACACTGAAGAACTTGTCGCCTGTTGGTTCCTAATACTGCATTTTGATATTAATTCTTCTACCCTTCCTTGGACTCTGGCTTGTACACTCGCAGGTTATGGCTTCTCCCCAACCTCTCCCTTATTCCGTGGCTGTAAAGCAGATGCTGTGACGATTCCATGTCATATACAAGACCTGTTGTCCAAAGTTACGGTAATAGTTCGATGCGTTGACATACTACACATGAAACACTACTCGTTGATGCCAGTACTTATGCAGTCAAGGAAAGCTTCAGACTACAGACAACATACAAGACTCTTCTATAGACTAAACCAGGAACACTTCACATTGATCCTGTTACTTGCGTAGTCAAGGAAAGCTTAACACTACCAACAACATGTCATTGTTCTGTGGCAAATCATGGCTTCACCCCTGTAATACAATGATGTATTTGTTATTAATTCCTTTCTATCTCTGGATGGTTTTACTTATATCTAGTAGTGCGGAAGTTAATCTTTGTCTTAAACTATCCTCTGGAAAAAAAAAAAAAAGCCTCTCCTCAGCTGCATAAAAGCCCCCTTCAGCACGAATAAAATACAAAACTGTTAAACCTCACTCCAGCCCGGGTTAGAATCAGAGGATGAGCAGACATTGCCTCTTCCTAAACGATTTATTTTCCTTATTACACTTTGCCATTCTTAGTGTGGGGGCCAATGTATTTCCGTAGTTTTGAAATGTTAATTTTAGGAGAGTGGTTGGACTGTCTTCTGGGGTGATTGAGCTTTGAGAAAAATGATGTCTGCATTTTTTTCTGACTAGATTCTCCTACCACTTTCTCAAATTTTACGTTTTGTACCAAATTAGCACCATATAATTCGCTTGCAATGCCAGGATGACTAGTGTTGTTAAAAATACTTAGCAGAAAGTCCTCTTTACATGTGTGATTATGTTTATTAATATTTTACTGATATCTGTAAACATTTCTTGTATGATTCTTTTGAAAAACTATTAAAAATGGAACAAAATAGTTTTGATTTACTGTTAAGAATGAAAAAACTCTAGTCATTTTATATCTGGCCTTGAAACTTGCAAAGTTTTACACTGCTGTGTCAGCAGACCCAGTAGGCCTAATATCATGTATTCAGACCTACCAAAATAATCAGTACAATAAAATGAAGACCAAATAACAACACACACAAAAGGAATCACTAATGAAACTAGGCTGAATGCACCGAAATTGTCCCAGCATCTTCCGCTAAAGAGAGTTTCAGTAACCGTATTCAGGTGTAAGAATCTCCATCCTCCTCATCATCATCGATCTCCACCAGATGTCTCTGGCTAACATTTCCACACACCTCTTCATCTGCTCCACACAGGCACATTTCGGAGCAGATGAGATTCTGAGACCTGCAAGAACAGTGTGACGTGCAATTAGTTTTCGTTCAACGGCATTTGACTAGATGTGTACTGGTGGCAGGGGCTGGGGGTCCCGTGTCGTAACTGGTACCAGTCGACTGTCCTCTGCCTCCCATCCATACTCTGTTGGTGGTGGTAACTGTGGGTTAGGTATGTGATGCTGATCCCATATCATAGCCTGGAAATGTGCACGAGCCAAGGCTTCATATAAGGCTCCCCGTGTTGGTGGCAGATTCTGGCCTTCCAGCTATTTCTTGGTGAATAACCTCCACCTGAGATCACTTACGTCTATCAGAGTGGTACCAGGCTCATACAGTTGGCAAACAAAGGCTTCAATGCTTTTTTTTCTGTGTCAGGACTCAGCTTTTCTGTAGTTCCCAGAGCAGCAAATGTAGAAACTACCTCCACATGAAACCTGTTTAGTGCTTGCCAAACAGTCTGCTTTCCCTTGCCTGCAGCGCGGCCTGTCTGGTCAGCTCCAAAGAAGGAATGTAATCCTGAGAAGGCTGCAGCCATCCCCTTACCAAATGCATGTACTGCTGGTCCCAGTGAGATCATTCGTTTCTTTTTCCCCGCACCAGTGATGAAGTATGTGTCCTTGCATCGCTGATGGTACCGTCGAATTGCAAGAACAAAAACATCAGTGTCAAGGGACTCAATGCAGAGTTGTGTTGCCCCTTTTCGAACAGCATCCAGGCTGTGCAGGATTATCCACATGTCAGCCTCTTCTTGTGAGCTGTGGAGATGTTGTACATCCATGCAGTTTGAGTGGACATTCTGCCTTGAAGTGACAATGAAAATTATGGAGTTCCTGAAAGTGTTGGAGGGCTTTCTTGGTGAGGTAGACAGTCAGCTCATCTTTGGTGCTGGTACTTAATAAAAACTGTTTAGCTGACACTCAGCTACAGGATTCTGTGGTTGCTGTTTAACTTCACCAGCCCTCTTCTGGTTGGGCAACTCCTCTAGTGTGGTCATGAGCTTGCTCTTGTCTGTGCATGGCAGAAGGTCACCAGCCACAGTGAAGAGGGCACGTGGTTGGGCCAATGGCTTTTTTCAGGTTAATCTCTGACCATGATCGAGCAACAATCAGCATGCGAGCAAACAATGAGCTGTCATCCTTCAGTTCCACTACCTGGTCAGCCAGCTTGTGCTTCACCACTTTCCTTGCACTTCTTCACATCTTCAGTTGAACCTTCTTCATTCTGGTCCAGATACTGACATTATTTTTATTAATAGGTTCATACACGGAAGCAACATACTTCAGCTGGCCAGTCTCTTCTAGGCTGCAGATATCTTTCTGCACGTGGGGTGGCATTACAACCTTTGTGATAACACTGGGCAGATCTTCATCATATGTCATAGGATTAAAAAATGACCTGATCACACCCTTCAGTCGTGTTATTCTTATAACTAATCCAATAAATATCATGTACAAAGTATGCAGATAAATTCCTCAGCACTGGCCCGTGAAGAAATTACTGAAAATATTAGAATGAATGAACTAATGAAGATGGTTGCTCTCCGTAATAGATTTTAGGATTTTACATTTGCAAGATAGGTATAAGTTATAAGGTTTACTGGCATGATTCTCTGAGAGAGATGTTATCAGCCTATAATACTTCACAATATCATATTATGTAGATGAATACCTGTTGCATGCTAGTTTATTGTATGTCTGTGTCACCAAACCCGAAGGCACTACTAGCGAAAATGCCAAAATTGAGGCCAAACACATTTCTGCTTTTGACCTACGATTAATGTCACTAAAACAAAAAGAAAAAAAATGGAGGCACGTTTATTTGACTTTCTAGGAAACCAAAGCCTAGAGATATAGCAATCTCCAGAAATTAACAAGCGAAAACCACGGACACCAAACTTTGATACTTTGGCCCCCATACTATCTCTTCTGTGTTGCTTAAATCAATCTAATATCATCATACTCTGCTTAATTAAAGTACAGAATATTAACCAGTCGTATCAAGAGAAATCAGTAGGGAAGAGGTATTAGGGAGCTTCGTCAACCACCGTGAATGCGAGCCTATGGCTAAAGAGTGTAAAAAAAATATTAATGTCTAAAATTATGTTATAAAAATACGTCATGGGATTCCAGACATGAAGTACACTTTTTTTTTTTTTTTTTTTTTTTTAATGCAAGGAAGATGGAATCAAAGGCCAGGAGCCTGCAAATTGTTCTCTCAAAGAAAAAACAAAAACAAGATACCTGAGAGCCAAATTCAATATCCTTTCATTTCGAGATGCTTGGACAGACTGAATTTGAAAGACTGGAGATCATAAGCAATAGGAAATACAGACAGAGGAAGACAGTTAGAGATTTGACCCGTCGCATACATGAAGGACTGGGAGTAAAAGTTAACTCTCGCATTAGTGAGTTGGACACAAGGGGGATAAGAGTTTGTTGATAGACGGGTGCTACGCGGCCGCCGTAGTAGTGGGGGAATGCAAACAGACAATTCAGAGGAGCGGTGACCATTGAAGTAGCGATAGAAAACAGATAAAGATGCAACAGTGTGGTGAAGAAACAGAGGTTGAAGGGAGCCAGTAAGAATAGAGTTAATGAGACAAAGAGCCTTTGACTCCACCTTTTTTAGAAGAGCTGTATGTGGGGAGCCTCCCCACACGTGAGAGTTGTACTCTACACAGGGGCGTATAAAACCCCTGTATAAAGTCAACAACTATGCAGGGGTAAAGAAGGCACGCAGTCGGCTTAGCACACCCAATCTCTTAGAAGCAGATTTAACAAGAGAGGTAACATGTTCTTTCCAAGTTAAGTCTAGAGAGAATGAAACCCCAAGTATGTTTAAAGATGATGCAGGATTGAGCTGGATATTATTAAAAATTAGGGGATACTCCTGTGGAAGATTTTGTCGGGTTGATAAATGTAAGAACTGAGGTTCTGATGCATTAAAAACAACAAGATTAATTTTACCCCAGTCAGAGATATGAGCCAAGTAAGACATTAGGTGTGCCAACAGCCTCGTCCCTTGTTTGCTTAAGTAAATGCTGAGATGGATGCTGTGGGAAACGAATGGAAAGGTGAAGGGTGGAGTCATCAGCGTATGAGTGGATAGGGTTAGATGTAGGCCTACAGCTTAGGTCATTGATGAATAAAAGAAGAAGAGTTGGTGATAGGACCTGAGGAACACCACTATGGATAGCTCTAGGAGAAGAACGGTGGTCGTCTACAACAGCGACTATAGAACCACCAGAAAGGAAGCTAGAGATTAAGGCACAGATAGAAGGATAGAAACCGTAAGAGGGCAGTGTGGAAAATTAAGAATTATGCCAGACTCGATCTAAAGCCTTTAAGATGTCAAGTGCAATGGCATAGCTTTTGCCAAAGTCCCGAAAAGGGGATGACCAGGAGTCTAAAAGGTAGGTACTTTTTTTTTTTTTTTTTTTTTTTTTTTTTTGCGTGTCTGACTTCTGGGCGAAGGCTTCAGTGCCTATTTCCAAGTCCCAGTGGTCGTCCTTGGAGCCCAGTAGTACTCCTACATCTCCACATGTCACCACTTCGGCGATAACATTCACCATCCATATTGAATACATGCTAGGGCTGTCTCATACAGGACTGGTGTATTGGTATTAGCGGGGGTACTTTTATGACATGTCGGCAGGTCATCTGGTAGATCAGAAAAGTCTGCTTTTTATGAAATTCAAATCCTTAAACTGTTCCCCGCCCCAAACGGGATTCGAACCTGGGTCCATTAGGACTGCAGGCCGTCTCTACCGATTCTGCCACGGCCTAGGTGAGACGATAGTCAGTGGAACGTCCCTGGCAGAGCCCATACTGACCATCAGAGTGAAGGTTGTGATAGGAAAGGTGCTTTATTTATTTATTTCTTTTAAGAACAGGCTGGAAAACTTTAAAACACAGGCTGTTAAAGGAGTTGGGCATAAGTTAGAGGGATAGGAATGGTCACTCTTCTTTTGGACAGGCTGAATGAAAACAAACTTCCAGCAAGGAGAAAAGGTGCAAGTTGATAGACAAAGGCGGAAGAGTTCACCTATTGATGGTGTAAGCTTGGAAGTACAGTTCTTGAGGACGACAGGAGGGACCCCATCAGGTCCTTATGTCGTACTAGTTTTGAGGTCAATGATTGCAGAAAATACATCAATTGAAGAAATTTTAATGTCAGCCATGAGGAAGCAGAGAGGGGAAGTGATGGAGGAACAGCACCGGAATCGACTAAGGTGGAATTCGAGGAGAAAGTCTGAGCAAAGAGTTCTGCTTTATCAGTAGGAGACATAGCTGCAGAGCCATTAGAGTGGAAAAGAGGAGGGAAGGATGATGAGGTAAAGTTGTTAGAAAGGACTTTAGCAAGGTGCCAGAAGGAGCGAGAAGATTTCGAGTTGGAGAGTTAAGACCATTTAGTACGAATGGAATTATTTTTAGCAGAGCAAAGAACAGACATAACACCATTCCGGTGAGAAACATAAAAGAGGTGTGATTCAAGAGTGGGTTGGCTACAGTACTTTTGTAGGCCTTCTCCTTTTTGTGAACAGCATTAGAACAAGTGTGAATAAACCAAGTTTTGTTTGCATTAGTCAGAGGATATGAGAAAGGAATGTATGCTTCCATGCCCGAGAGAATAGCTTCCTTAATGCTCATGGCACACTCCGATGGCCCTCGGCCATGGAGGCAATAATCATTCCAGGGAAATGCAAAGAAGTACTGCCTGAGGGCCTTCCAATCAGCTGCTCCAAAGTACCACAACCGACGCTTCTTTGGAGGGTTCACAGGCCTTACTGGAGCGATAGGGCAGGTTAGATGATAAGGCTGTGATCGGAGGAACCCAACGGAGAGGAAAGATTCACAGCATAAGCAGAAAGATTAGTTGTAAGGAAGACATCAAGTATGCTGCAACTCTCTCCAAGGCGGTCAGGGATACTGGTAGGGTGCTGTACAAGCTGCTGTAGGTCATTAAGGAATGAAAAGATGTAGGCTTATTCACCATGTGGATCAATGAAAGGAGAGGAAAGCCAAAGGTGGTGGTGAACATTGAAATCTCCTAGAATGGAGATTTCAGAGAAAAGAGAAATGGATAGAATGTGTTCCATCCTAGAATAAGATAGTCGAAGAATTTTCCATAGTAGAATTAGGGGATAAGTAAATATTACAGATGTATTTAGTAAGAGAATGCCAGGAAAGCCGAAGCCAGAGAGCAGAGAATTCAGAAAATTCAAGCTCAGGAAAACGAGAGCAAGATATGTTGTTGTGTACATATACACAACAGCCATCTTTGGCTTTGGAATGAGTATAAAGAAAGTAGGAGGATACAGAGAAGGGTTTGCTTTTAGTTGCCTCAGACAGCTGAGTCTCAGTTAGGAAAAGAACGTGAGCTTTAGAGGAGAGGTTGTGCTCAACACATAGAACAATAAAGGAAAGGCCTCGAATGCTGCAGAAATGAAGAAGTGAATCAGACAGTGGTTCCAGGCATCTTTGCTGGGTCGTCATCGGGAGGCATATTTCCGTTTTGTATGGGTATTCGTCTCAATACCACAGCTAGCCACCTCAGTCAAATAGCTCGAGTGGGATGGGTTAGGTTTGGTTAGGTTAGGATATGGTGAGATTAATGTAGGTAATTTTGCCGGGGAAACACACTAAGCATATTTTCGGGAAAAAAAAACTACAGTATAGCTAGTTTTGAAACAACGGGGCGAGCGTCATTCCTGGCTGAAGGTTCCCGATGGTGAGACGAATGCGCATACAGAATGGAAATATGCCACCAGGAGAGGGGTGGATGGTGGCAGCTATGACAGTCCCCCCTCCCCCCACCCCCTGAGGACTTCGAGGCTTGGTTTACAGATTAATAGCATATTAAATTTCGAGTATTACCAAACGGCTAATTTGCCATTCTCTTCCAAGTTCTATCTATCTGATTTATAGTAAGGCGCCTAGATCCCGTCAGGGTTGGCCACATTAAATCGCCTCGATGTCGCCCGTCCTCTACTATTTGGCTGCCCGTCCTCCAATTCTCCCCCCATCCTCTTTCGTAAATCTCCCCACTCCATCCCTCCTTCTTCCAAGTTACAGTACAAATTTTGCGGAGAATGTTGATAGTTTTTTAAACATACCCTTCTTGTCTGTAGCACATTTACTCTAACCTGAGAAAGATCGTTAACCTCTTTCATTTCGGCTGATGGTCATGTGTGGTCAGAATACAAGACTGATTTATCTAGTAACCAAGGAGACTCATTCCTTCCCCATAACAAAGGCTCATCGAATGTCATATCACCACAATTTAGTATTCAAGCTGTGGGAGTGGTCCACTTCCATCAGATGAAAACAAACCGACTCCTGTGTTCCATCGTGTTGTTATTCAAGTCCCGTATTCTCGTCGGCTGAGGAGATTTTATAATTCTTTCTTTTAACCCATCACGTCCCGAGGTTTTCCGCACCTCCGACATCCCCCAGTCCCGAGGTATTTTCGAATTTTTTTTTTTTGGCTGAAACCTTCGCTTTTGGTGAGAAACATCGAAAATTCATAGAGAAATCGCTCACCTGAGGTTTAAAGTGCCCAATCCAGGTAGGAGTTCCTCCTTACCTGAGTGGGTTTTCTAACATGCTGGCACCAAAGAAAACGAGTTCTATGGGAGGGTAACTATTTTATCCACTCATAAACAGTATTTATTTATTTACTTGGTACGAATGTATATGTAGTATGACAGTATATTGGTTTTCAAGCAGTAATAAAGGCATTATAAGCATTGTTTCACTCACTAACTAATCACCATACCTGACCTATTTTTGCCACACTACCTGATCATTATTTCTGGCTGTTTCTTCTTCTAATGCTATGTAAACATTGTCCTCCACATTGTCATCGATTGGGGAATCACTCTGGCCCTGAATAACTTTACTAGCCAGGTCACTGGTAACAGGTCCTTTGCCTAGACAATGTCTTGAGGGGGGGAGGGGGGAGGTTATGCAGTGTAAGGCATTGTCCCTGCTTGGTATCTTGTACAGGAATAGAGGAAGGTATCCCGTGTATACATACGAAAAATCACGTGCGAAAATTGAAAATTGTGCAAATTACCGACCTTGCAATTGCACGACGTACTGGTACGTCGCCGGGACTAGCAAATGCAAATCGTTGCAACGTACCCATACGTCGTCGGGATGGGGCGGGTTAAACAATCTTCCATTTTACACCTGATTTTTGCCTTTTATGCCATTATCTTTTATTACTGACACAGTTGGTAGTTTTACACCTGAGTCTTGCCTTGTATGTTATTGTTATCCATTTTTTACTGACGTAGATGGTCATAAACAACATAAAAAACAGGGAGGTCCGTAAATAGCGCTCCACTAGAAATTCACCCGGTGGTACCTAATGTGTTGTGGGGACGGCTCTGTCTGCTGGTGTGGGCGTGGCTGTGGCAGTGGAGCTAGGAAATGAGTAACTGATGCAGGATAGACACTGATAACCCAGACTAATCCGTACCAATAACACTTGAGAAACTGGTGGTTGGGGAGTATATGTAACGTTATAAATGGATCATCTTGTATAATATTAAGGAGATCCATTCAGAAATAAACTAGCATGGCTCAGCTGCTGGGGAGCCTCCTTACCCACCCCAACTACCACCCCAAATAACTTGGGAGCTTTCTCTAACACCTCTTTCTTAATGATTTATTGTGCATATTACACCCCAAGATCCTCGTGTATGATACTGATGTCAACCATGTCTGTATTACATATATATATATATATATATATATATATATATATATGGATTTATGGAGGCGCTCACCATCCACTCACTCAATCTATTGTTGCTCTCGGGTGTCCACCCTTTTCTCTCCTCCATCTTTCTTTCCTTCCATCCTCCTCAGTCTTTCTTTCCTCCATTCTTTCCTCTTCCTTCTGTCTGTGGGTGACTCTACACTGAGTGACAAACCAAATGGTTTCCTATACACCATGATATCAATTACTACACTGGGTGGTAACCATATAACCAAATTTTGGTGCCTGGTGGTTTAGTGGGTAATTACGGCGCTCCAATCGGATTGAGCCAGAGAAGGTTTATATCCAAGGGATGGTTGGGGTCTATTGTCCACGTAATGCCACTCAGGGATGAGTGAGGCTGGTCACTTTCATCTTAAATGTCAGGACCAACTTGCCTAGCCCCGGGCTCCTACGCTTCTCATGGGCAACGTAGGATTGGATGATGAATGAAATATATATATATATATATATATATATATATATATATATATATATATATATATATATATATATATATATGTATTGTTATGCTGGGTGTTTTTAGACCGACCTCTCGCTCTAAAGACACCCGCGACAGAGCGGGGTCCTCTTTCTAGACCGGAAGTAGAACACTTTCAAAGGAACAGGGCATAAAAACTCGGCAGTATACCTTAACACATCTATTGTCTCAGTTCAATCTCCTTTCAATACACATACAAAGATATACTGAATATGGAAGGGGTAAAGTGACAGGGTGACTAATGCTAGCATAACATATCCATGGGCAAGGTATTGATACCTGAGTCAGTGTACTATTTCACTTCAATACACATAGCGATTTGTCTGTTAGGTGATTAGTTTTAGGGTCTTTAGAGTAGGTATTTTTGTTTATAAGTAATTTAAGGTTAAAAATATAAAAAATATAAGAAAAAAAAAAAATTATTATATATATATATGTACAGACGTCGGAATAAGTTCGTTTCCTTTTCTGTGGACTAAGGCGTTTGTAACGCTGCTCGATGGAGAGCTACCCCCTCCTCCTCCCTTCCTCATAGTCCCACACTCCCACCCAACCCCCCCACTTTTCTCTCCGACCCCATAACCCCACCCGGTACCTTCCATGCTCTCGCTCACAGCCAGCTAGGGGTTTCTGTACTTCAAGCACCTCTCTAATTACGTGTAGTCCGAACAACTAATAAAGAAATAGCACAGTATATACATAAATCAAGTTAGGAAAAACTTACTGCACTGAGAGAGAGAGAGAGAGAGAGAGAGAGAGAGAGAGAGAGAGAGAGTTAAAAGACAGGGGGCGACAGGCGGAGAGGGAGAGTGAGTGGAATAATGAGAAATAAGAGTGCAGTTAAAGAGAAAGTAAAAAGAGGAGAGACGAGGAGAGGCAAGGAGAGAACAACGAGAGTTAAGAAACAGAGTGAGAAGAGACAGTGAGAGGTGAAATGAGATACAAGCAGTGTAAAAGGGAAAGAGAAAAGGGTGATGTGAATCGGAAGGCTGGGATACAGGAGGGAGAGACAAAAGGGGAGACAGCTGAGAGAAAATTGGAATGGAGCTAACATAGAAACAGAGATAACAAAAGGAGAAAGTGGGAAAGCGAGCTACGGAACGGAACATTGAGAACGATATGAGAAAAATTAGAAAAGAAGACAAGGTAACGGGGAGGAGGAAGAAAGTGTGTTATTATGGGAAGGACACGGAAAGAACTAAGCAGGATAAGACGAAAGCATTGAGGCTGAGTAGAACGAATGACATTCAAGTGAAAAGGGACGGAGAGAAATAGAGAAATCAGAGAAATCTGCAGAGAGAAAGTAGAGATTACTGGTGGGAAGAAAACAGGTTAATTATTAGGGCAAGAGAGGGGAGGGGGATGTTAAGAAGGGAAGACAAGGGGAGGGAGAGGAAGGGAGGAAGGGAGGGAAAGACAGTGGGAAGAGCCGAATGAAAGAAGAGATTTCGGGTGACAGGGAGAGACGGAGAGAGGAGAGAGAAAAAAGAGCATGCACTTATTAATGGGGAAACAAAGCAGTGAAGAAAATGGGTTTAGTACAAGTAAAGAATTACGGAGAGAGTAATGGAGAAAAAAAGGTAACACATGTGACAAATGAAAAAAAGTAAGACAAAGTTGTGACAGAGGGAGGAAGAAGAGTGAGGTAAGGAGGGAGTGACAAAGGGGGAGACCATAGAGGTAGGATTAGGGTAGAGTCGGCGTGAGAAGGCTTCGGTGAAGCCAGAGAACTGTCAAACGGCCATATTGGTCAAGTCAAGAGGTCACGGCAACACCTACTTGACGAAGAAGATTGCTGTGCACTCCTACCTCTATGGCTGTGCCCATAGAGGTAACAGTCCTAATCCTACCTCCGTGGGTGTGGCCATGAGATAATTAAGCCTTTGATACCTCCAGCTGTGTGTCCACCTGGTATTCTTCAGGGAGAATGCCAGAAACAAAGTAGACTTCATTCTACCTCTGGTTTTAGTTGTAGTTCAGCTGTGGGTGTGAGACGTTCTGTCCTAAGTTGTAACTCACCATCAAATAACCTAAGACTCCAAAAATGCCCACCACCTGTGCCGCATTTGGGTGTAATGAAAGAGGAGATAAGAAATCTGACCCATCCATTACATTTCACCGGTGAATATCTTTAGAGTGAATTATAATTTGTAAGTGTACATTATGTATATGACTGGAGTTAGTAAAGTCAAGCTGAATATTATATAGAGTAATAGATATAAACTTTTTTCATAATGTGCTGATGTATATTATTTTTAATCATCTATCTGTCTTCCATCCTTGATTTTACCATATGTTCTTAAATGCTTCCTTTTTCTTCATTCATTAACTACTTTCTTTTCTCCTTCCATTCATAACCTACTTTCTTCCTCATTTTTTCTGTTTGCAACTAAGAAAACACTCGCTCTTGGTCAGCGGCACCAAGTCAGACAGCTGTCAAATGGGTCGTCGCCATATTGGTCGAGTCAGGTCTGTCGGCCTCACTCTGACCTACCCGTGGTTAATCCCTTATGCCGCCTCTACCTACTCCTACCTCTATGGGGGAGACAGACGAAGGAAAGGCGAGAGGGAGGAAGGTAGGGACTGAGCAGAGAGCTATAAAGAAAGAGGAAGGAGGGAAAAGGAAACTGGGGGTGAGACAGAGGATCCAGAAAGAGAGATGAGGGGGGGAGGGGGAGGGGCAGTACACAGCCAGGCAGACAGATAGGTCGACAAATATTCAGAAAGTGTGTGTGTGTGTGTGTGTGTGTGTGTGTGTGTGTGTGTGTGCTTCCGTCCCGTGTCACTTCTATAACATTGTTCCATTTTTTCACCTGCGTGTTTTCCTCTTCTCTGCTTCAGTTTCTCTTCTCACTTTTCTTATCAGTATTTCTCCTGATTGTTCTAACCATTCCAAGTCTCTCTCTCTCTCTCTCTCTGGGAATAGAGAGGTTGTTCTCACAGTCTATATCTCCTTAATATGGCCACTTCCTGAGTTGCTGTGGAATTTTGATCGCTTGAAAAAGATATACGTCGATTTAAAAAGAGTTCAGGAGACTAAGGTATCAGGTTCCCCTGAGGGTTGTGGAACTTTTTTAGTACAAACTCGTAGACTACGAGGTCAGCTCATTAAAGTGTTTAAAATCTGAATGGGTTTCACAATCATTACATACAAAGTTGCTTACTCTTAACGCGGACTCGGCACACAACCATGGTTGGAAACCGTAAATGAGAAAATTTACCAGCAGAATTACGTGAAAACTTTTTCACGGGCAAGATCTGCTCCAAGTGGAACTGACTCAACATGGACGTTGTATACAATAGAGAACTTTAAGGCAGACTAGAATAAATGTGAACTGGATATGCATTCACAGGCAAACAAGAAGTATCTCCACGGTATTGGCTGCATAGTCATTAAGATCCTAACTTTTTCTTGCAACTCCTCTCTCTCACTGTGTGTGTGTGTGTGTGTGTGTGTGTGTGTGTGTGTGTGTAAATGAGGTGTCTCCTACCGCAACATTTAATCACAACAAATTTATTCTGTGTGTGTGTGTGTGTGTGTGTGTGTGTGTGTGTAAAAGAGGTGTCTACTACTGCAACATTTATTAACAGCAGATTTATTCTCTCTCTCTCTCTCTCTCTCTCTCTCTCTCTCTCTCTCTCTCACACACACACACACACACACACACACACACACACACACACACACACAGTGTGGTAAACCTTTTCTTAACTTGGTTTATGATATATACTGTACTATTTATTAGTTGTTTGGACTAGACCTAATGGGGTGCTTCTGAAAAGCCTAGTATTCCGGTAGATGTCACTACCATTGGGACAAACACATTCCCCGAGTTGTTTAAAAAGCATATATTTCTTTGTTAAATATCTACACTTGTGTGAAACCGTGAATCATAGTAATGTCATATACTGTAATATAAATAATGCAAATAGAACACGTATATATAACGTAGCGTGAATAGTTTATATTTGTCATAAACGGAAATTAAAATAATATTGAGGGAATATGATGGTCCTACATTATTTAATGTATGCTACATTTATTGCAAGTTAGGTTCATAATACATAGTTTGTTCAGCTTGTAAATTTTTCCTAGTAGGTATTTTGACTCAATCAGTCCATATATGGGCAGAAATTTAATGCTGAGTAAATACTGGGACACAACATTTTGCTCACTCCCTTCACGCATGCGCACAAGACAGTCCAGTGTTTAAGTTTCTTCACGAGAGATTTGTTTTCAAAACAAACGCACTAGGGCTAATGCTTAAAATAATACAATTTAGACTAGGCTACTTGCGGTCTGGTTAGGTTAGACAAAGTAAGGTACTGTAATTGCTTTGGAGGGTTTGAGGGGGCATTGTCGGGGCAACACCACTGCCATCTCAAACCGTGGCAACACGGGTCTTGTGGTGTGCATCGATGAAAGGAGTGAGCAAAATGTTGAGTCCCAGTATTTACTCAACATTAAATTTCTGCCCACATATAGACTGAATGAGTCAAGACACCCACTAGGCGTAATTTACAGTCTGAACAAACTATGTATTAAGAACCTAACTTGCACTAAATGTAGCAGAAGTTAATTAATATAGGACCACTGAAATGGTGGGTTGCCATCATATTCCATCAGTAATATTTTAATTTCCATTTATGATAAATATAAACAATTCACGCTACGTTATATATACGTGTTCTATTTGTATTATTTATATTACAGTATATGACATTACTATGATTCATTTTCACATAACACTGTATATATTTAACAAAGAAAAATATACTTATTAAACAGCGGGGGGAATGTGTTTGTCTCAATGGTGGTGACATCTACCAGAATACCAGCTTTGAAAGCACCCAATTAGAGAGGTGCTTGAAGTACAGAAACCCCTAGCTGGCTGTGAGCGAGAGTATGGGGGGTACCTGGTGGGGTTATGGGGTAGGAGAGAAAAGTGGGGGGGTTGGGTGGGAGTGTGGGACTATGAGGAAGGGAGGAGGAGGGGGTAGCTCTCCATCGAGCAGTGTTACAAACACGGAAAAGGAAACGAATTTATTCCGACGTCTGTACATGTGCATGAAAGTGTTTATGTTCATATGCATGGATGTGTGTATGTATGTATGTATGTACTGGTATATATATATATATATATATATATATATATATATATATATATATATATATATATATGTTCGTATATATATATGTATATATGTCAATGTATATACTTATATATATTTTTGCCTTAATGACCAGGGGCTCCGGCCCCAATGGTTGATAGGCAATATATATATATATATATATATATATATATATATATATATATATATATATATATATATATATATAAAACATGTCATGTGGGCACGGTATTGATGTCAGAGCCAGTGAACAATTTCCTTTCAGTATACATATCAAGATACACTGCATACAAATAGAGTGAAGTGACAAGTTAATTAATACTAGCATACATATCACATGGGCAAGGTATCTATGCCTGAGTCAATGCACGAGAGAATGTCACTTAGCCGTGGCGACACTGATCACACACTCTGTCTTTTGGACTGTCCTTAGTAGGTTAGTCTCGAGCCACACGCTAGGACATTACCCTGGTTCCAGAGGGCTTAAGCATAAACACCATACCTTGGATAAACTAGAGTAGGAACCTTGGTGTATTGTTTCTGTCTCACTGCTCGTATCACTTATAGTCACTTGCACGCTGGGAGTTGGAGGTGTCGTCACTAGGCTCCTGAGGCCTGGGTTTAACTGAGGTGGCACCCGGGAGTGGGAGGGGACCCTTCTGGAGAGCTCTCCTGTAGAAGGCACGGGACAGCTCTCGGGGGCGTCACGACCCGGGTGCATGTTTGGTCTGGGGTGCAGGGAGGCTCTTCCCTATGGGGGCCTCGACCTGGTAATGGGCCCTCAGGACGGGCCAAACAGTGTCAGGAGTCGGGCCTGCCGCTCCTTACTCCTGGCGGAGGACTGACGGAGAGTGGGGCTGGAGCGGTCCCGCCTTGGGGTCTGCGGGCTGGCCCTGTGAGGCTTGGTGCTGCGGTAGCCTCTAGGTTGGGGTGCCGTCAGGGGTTGACTGCAGTACCTCTCCTGTGGGGCGTCCGTCAGGGTCCGGCATCGTCCAGGGGCAGACCGTAGGACATGAACCCGGCCTTCAGTGACAGGACCTCGCCACCACTCCTGGAGCAGCAGCACCTCCGGGGAACCACGCCTGGAGGGAGAGAGAGAAGGGCATCCCACACAGCTGAGGGGTAGTGAGCCGGCCGCGCAAGGGACCTTCCCCTCCGGGAGAACCCTCGAGACTGTGGATGAAGGGCGTACAGTGGCCATCGTCGCGGCTCCACAGCCTCTTGGGGTAGCAGCAGAAGGACGTAAAGAGGCCGTTCCTTCCCCAGTACGTACAGTGGCTGTTCCTCCCCCCGTACATACAGTGGCTGTTACTGCGACGTTGCTTCCAAAAGTGGAAGAGGCAGATGAGAGATGTACAGTGGCTGTTCCCTCCCTGGCACGTACAGTGGCCATTGCCACGGGTCTGCCTGCCCAACGGGAAGTAGCTGAGAGACGTACAGTGGCCGTTCCCTCCCCGGTACGTACAGTGGCCGTTATTGTGGCGCTACTCCAGTAGGAGGAGGAGGAAGTGGATGAGGGACGTACAGTGGCCGTTCCCTCCCCGACGCGTACAGTGGCCATCGTTGCGGCTCCACTCCACCTGCCTTTGCCTGTCGGTGCTTGCTCAATAGCTAGCACACTGAGGCGGTCTCCAGATGTGGCTGCAGCAGAAGGACGTAAAATGGCCGTTCCTTCCCCGATGTGTACAGTGGCCGTCGTTGCGGAGCTGCAGGGGGAAGCAATTGAGGGATGTACAGTGGCCGTTCCCTCCCTGGTACGTACAGTGGCCGTTACCACGGTGTTGCCTGGGACTGTATCTGGAGCAGTCCCACCCCAATCCTGGTGAGGGCTGTTCCGGCCGAGAAGTAGTGTTGCATTCCTGCGACATCACAGTTGGGTAGGTTGAGGGGAAGAGGGACACAAGATCTGGGCGCCCAGGCGCCCATCTTGCTCTGGACCAGTCCCGCACTCACTTGGCCCGCCGTGGTGTCCTCCTGGGGTGGGGGTAGGGCTGCGGCTCCTTAGCAGGGTGAGGGGTCCGGCGACGGAGGCATGCATATTATATAAACAGATAGATAGATAGATAGATATAGACATAGAGATATAGATATAGATATAGATAGATAGATAGACAGATAGATAGAGAGATATAGATATATATATGACTTACACGAGAATAATAAGAGAGAAGAATGAGGAGAAGGCTTGGGGTTAATTCCTATGGACTGCACACGGGTCATTAGAGTCGCCAGGCATCTTTTAAGCCTTAAACTTCTGTCAAACAAGACCGAAGTGTTTGCTATCCAGGTCCCTACATCAGTTCTACGTACGAATAGACGTAAAGATCACCTTGGCCACAGGCCTTATGGTTGGCCTGGAAATCAAACCCGGGAATTCCTGGCTGTGCACCAAGTGCATTTCATATTGTACCATTAGCATGCAATGCTGAGGTGTAATATGCAAATAAATCGCTAAATATAACGTGCTACGAAGCCACCTAAGCCAACAAAAACAAGGGCGTCATACTCATGGCTGTAGTTTATGTGGCCTGTGAGGCGTGATAGCAGGGTTGAATCTGGTAACAGGACCCCTTCATAGAAAATGTCCACGTTATCCAAACTATCAATGGTACCGATGAAGTAATGGTATTTTTAGAAGCCTTCATGTAGGAACTATTTAAACTGCATATCTTATGATTATTCTGTGTCCATAATTTTAACCTAGTGATAATATGAAAGAATAAAAAAAAAAAAACATAAGAAGTGCATGGTTACAACGCCAATGGGGGAAGCGCGTTACCTCATGAGTTTTGTCTTTTAGTTCAAGACGTATCGAAATAATCATTTTATAGAAACTTTATTGATCTATTTGTCAAAATATAACATCTACCTTGAATGAATTATTCTCGACAAGCAAAAAAAAAAAAAAAAAAAAATAGATTAGATTTGGTAAAATCTCATTATAAAGGAAAAAAAAACGCAAAAAGTTAATTACCGTCACCCTAACAGATGTCTGGATCATTGTTTTATGCATTTTTCTTTTGTGTAAAGATATATTCCATGCTATTCTCGTCTGCATTACTCTCTACAAACAGACGGACAGGCAGTTATAAAATTCTTAATTCTAAACTATCTATCTATCTATTGCCAGACGCCTCAATCCCGTTCGGGGTGCCCACAAACAAATCGCCTCCACGTCGCCCTGTCCCCCGCCATTTCACTGCCCTGCTCCCAACTCACACCCCCAACTCTCATATACCTCTCCACCCCATCCCTCCATCTCATCCTCAGCCTCCCCCTCCCTCTCCCCCCCTCCACCTCATTCACATACACTCTCTTCGTCAGTCTTTCACCCTCCATCCTCTCCACATGGCCAAACCACCTCAGTGTATTCCTCCTAACGCTTCCTATCACATCCACATCCACACCACAATGCTCTTTTATATCCTCATTTGTCAGCCTGTCTCTCCATGTGACTCCACAGGCTCCTCTTAAATAACTCATTTCCACTGCTCTCACTCTTGACTTGTGTCCTTCCAACAACGTCCATGCTTCACTTCCATACGTTAGAGTTGGTATCACAATACTGTCATGTAGTAACTTTTTCATTTCTATGCTCACTTCCCTGTTTCTTATTACTGCTTTCAAGGAACCAGCAACCTTTCTTCCCTGCTGTACCCTTTCAAGCACTTCACCTTCCAAACCTCCATCCTTACTCATCACACTACCCAAGTACTTAAACGTACTCACATTTTCCAATTCCTCACCATCCAACCTCACTGTACATTCACTGACTTCACCTCTCTCAAAGACCATTACTTTACTCTTCCCTACATTCACCTTTAGATTCTGTTTCTTGCACACTCTCCCAAACTCATCCACCAAGCCTTGCAGCTCCCCTTCGTCTTCACTCAACAACACAGTATCATCTGCAAATAACAGTACAGAGAGTTTCCAAACACTGCCCTCTCTCACCAGGGCCACTCCAACATCCACTACCCTGCCTTGTACCTCTTTTATCACCCCATCCATGTACAGATTGAACAACCATGGAGACATGACACATCCCTGTTTCAACCCAACCATCAAAGAGAAAAATTCACTCAGTTCACCATCCACACGCACTGCAGCCTTAGCACCATCAACATACTCTTCACAGCATTCAACAACTTCCCATCTATCCATATATTCTTAATACTTTCCACAATCCTTGTCTATCCACCCTGTCATATGCTTTCTCCAAATCCATAAATGTTTGGTTTAAAAAAAAAAATTGAAATCAGTTCATTAATCATCAGTCTTAGAATGTCAAATACACAAGACAATCCTAGAGTGGTTTCTTTATGTGCCAAGTTCCTTCAGAACACGCATTGCATCTTTATCAGTGGGTCTCCTGTCTGTTGCTTCCGGTTTACATGATAACATCTGTGGCTTTGTATTCATAAAAGCTTTTAGCCAGTATTAATAGCTGTGGCTTTGTATTAATTAAATCCGCTGGCTAGCATTAATAGCTGTGGTTCTGAATTTTAAAAAAGCTGTTAGCCAGTATTAAATGTTGTGGCTTTATATTCAGCAAGGCTGCTTGCCAATATATGCCTGTGGCTTTGTATTCATAAAAGTTACTAACCAGTATTAATAGCTGTTGTGCTTTGTATTCATAATAGCCGCTAGCCAGTATTAATAGCTGTGGCTTTGTATTCACAGAAGCTGCTACCCAGTATTAATAGCTGTGGCTCTGAAATCATAAAATCTGTTAGGCAGTCTTAATAGCTGTGGCGTTTTGTATTCATAAAAGCTGCAAACCAATATTAACAGCTGCGGATCTGCTGTTAGGCAGTATTAAAAGCTGTGGATGTTCTTCAAGCAATGCTGGCTGGCGATGCAAGGAAATCGGTATTAAGAATCTACACAATTCCATGCGGGGCACTAAGACCACATCGAGTTAAGTCAACATTGCAGAGGCTGTTAACCTGCTGTTTCAAGCCAGAACATGAAGATAAAATTTATGCCATATTGATAAGCTGTAGTCAGTAAAATGGGAAAAAAAATGTTTGACCTCAAAATTAAAGGAGTACGTTGCATTGCTTTTGACTATGATGAGATAATGAAATATCCTCACCGAGTCCATCGGAACTCTAAAAACTGCAGAAAAAGACTGGCTTGCAGATTTTATGAATACAAGCTAGTCTTTAGATTTTCTGTGTAGGAAGCATAAGTAGTTTTACTCATATAATCACGTGGTATCTCGATTCAGAATATTAGTAAGAATGGGAAATTATCAAAAGTGGTAAAACACGAACACCAAAATGCGATCAGTGGCCCACCACTGGGCTTCTTGACTCTCGCACTGGGGGACTTTTGCCCTGGACGCCATTTTGATGTAAACCAATCTCAAACTCTCCCACCAATCCAGTACGGTGGCTAAATCTTAATGGAATGTTGCCTTGAGGCAAATTCCTTCGACACTCTGAACCCGTTCATGAGATATCAGTGAAGTGACGGAATATTTACAATGAATATTTACGTGGATAGACAGACTGACAAATGAGGAAGGGAAGGAGCGTTGTGGTGTGGATATGGATGTTATAGGAAGCGTTAGGAGAAACACACTGAGGTAGTTTGGCCATGTGGAGGGGATGGAGTGAAAGACTGACGAGGAGAGTGTATGTGAGTGAGGTGGAGGGGGGGGACAGAGAGGGGAAAGTCAAGAATGAGATGGAGGGATGGAGTGGAGAGGTATATGAGAGAGGGGGGTGTGAAATGGGAGCAGGACAGTGAAATGGCGTTGGACAGGGCGACATGGAAGCGATTTGTTTGCGGCCACCCCTAATGGGATCAAGGCGTCTGGCAATTGATAGATGGATAGACAGATAGAATATTTACGTCCCTCAGACTTCAGTTCATAATTCGTGCTTCTCGCTAGAGAAGTCTCCTTCCAAGTTAAGCTTGCCACGTTTCAACTCCAACTGGGCTGCTGAAGATGCGTCAGTATTATCCCCTCGCAGCAGCCTGTTGTGGCGGGTGGCAAGCGACGACCAAAACTCTCGGGCCTGGAATGGTGGTAGCCAGTGGTTAGTGGTAAGGCAGTGGTTAGTGGTAAGGTAGTGGTTAGTGGTAAGGCAGTGGTTAGTTTTATTTTTATGCAAGGAAGGAAGAACCAAAAGCCAGGGGCCCGGAAACTGTTCCTTCCAAGAAAAAAGCAAAAGCAAAACAAAAGACAGCCAAATTCAAGATCCGTTCATTTCGAGATGCCTGGACACACTGCGTTTGAAAGACTGGAGATCATAGGAAATAGGAAACACAGACAGAGGGAGACAGTTCCAGAGTTGACCTGTTGCATGAATGAAGGACTGGGAGTAAAGGTTAACTCTTGCATTAAAGAGCTGGACAGAAAAGGGATGAGAGTTTGCTGCTAGACGTGTGCTACACACCCGTCGCAGAGGTGGAGGGACGCAAGCAGACAGTTCAGAGGAGCAGTGACCATTGAAGTAGCGATAAAAGACAGATAAAGATGCAACAGTGTGGCAAAGAGACAGAGGTTGAAGGGAGCCAGTAAGAGGAGGAGAGTTAATGAGACGAAATGCCTTTGACTCCACGCTATTGAGAAGAGCTGTGTGTGAGGAGCCTCCCCACACGAGAGTTGTACTCCACACTGGGGTGAATAAAACCCGTGTATAAAGTCGATAACAGTGCAGGGGTAAAGATGGCATGGAGTCGGCTTAGCACACCTAAGCTCTTGGAAGCAGATTTTACAAGAGATGTAATATGTTCTTTCCAAGAGAAGTCCCGAGTGAATGAAACCTCAAGCAAGTTCAAGGATGATGCAGGATTCAGCTGAATATTATTAAACATTAGTGGGTACTCCTATGGAATATTTTGTCAGGTTGATAGGTATAAGAACTGAGTCTTTGATGCATTAACAACATTATTTTTACCCCAGTCAGAGATACAAACCAAGTCAGACATTAGGTGTGCCATAGCCTCATCCCTTGTTTGTTGAAGTAACTGCTGAGATGGACGCTGCAGGAACCGAATGGAAAGGTGAGGGGTGGAATCATCAGTGTATGAGTGGATGGGGTTAGATGTACAGCTTAGAAGGTCATAGATGAATAAAAGGAAGAGAGTTGATGATAGGACAGAGCCCTGAGGAACACCGCTGTTGGTAGATCTAGGAGAAGAACGATGGCCGTCTACAACAGCAGCTAAAGAACGACCAAAAAGGAAGCTATAGATGACGGCACAGATAGAAGGCTAGAAACCGTAAGAGGGCAATATGGAAATCAAAGATTTATGCCAGACTAGATCGAAAACCTTTGAGATGTCAAGTGCAATGGCAAAGCTTTCGCCAAAGTCCCGAAAGGAGGATGACCAGGAGTCTGAAAGGCAGGTGAGAAGATTGCCAGTGGAGCGTCCATGACGGAACCCATACTGACGATCAGAAAGTGGGTTGTGATGGGACAGATGCTTTAAAATTCTTCTGTTAAGAATCGACTCGAAAACTTTTGAGACACAGGATGTTAAAGCAACTGGACGATAGTTAGAGGGTTGGGAATGGTCACCCTTCTTTGGGACTGGCTGAATGAGAGGAAACTTCCAGCAAGAAGGAAAGGTACAAGTTGACAGACAAAGGCAAAAGAGTTTACCTAGGAAAGATGTATGCACAGAAGCACAGTTCTTGAGGACAACAGAAGGGACTCCATCAGGCCCATATGCCTTGTTAGTATTGAGGCCAGTGATGGCAGAGAATACATCAGCTGAAGAAATTATAATGTCAGACATGAGGAAGTCTGAGGGGGGAGATGATGGAGGAACAGCACCAGAATCGTCTAAAGTGGAATTGGAAAGGTTTTTGGCAAAGTGCCAGAAGGAGCGAGAAAAATTCGAGTTGGAGAGTTGAGAGCATTTACTTTGGATGAAAGTATTTTTAGCAGAGCAAAGAACAGACGTAGCACGATTCCGGGCAGAAACGTAGAAAAGATGTGATTCAGGGGTGGGTTGGCTCTGGTACCTTTTATAGGCCCTCTCCTTGTTGTGGACAGCATTAGAACAAGCGTGATTTAACCAAAGGCTTTCGTGCATTAGTCAAAGGATATGAGAAAGGAATGTATGCTTCCATGCCCGAGAGAATAACCTCCGTAATGCGCAAGGCACACTCAGATGGCTCCCGGCCATGGAGGCAATAATCATACCAGGGAAAATCAAAGAAGTACTGCTTGACAGCCTCCCAATCCACAGCTCCAAAGTGCCGCAATTGAAGCTTCTTTGGAGGGTCCACAGGCCGTACTGGAGCGATAGGACAGGTTAAGGTGACAAGGTTGTGATTGGAAGGGCCCAACGGAGAGGAAAGATTAACAGTGTAAGCAGAAGGATTAGTTGTAAGAAAGACGTCAAGTATGTTGGAGTTCTGTCCAAGGCGGTCAGGGATACGGGTAGGGTGCTGTATAAACTGCTCTGGGTCATTAAGGATAGAAAAGATGTAGGCTTGTTCACCAAGTGGATCAGTGAAAGGAGAGGAGAGCCAAAGGTGGTGGTGCACACTGAAATCTCCCAGAATGGAGATTTCAGAGAAAGGAGTAATGGACAGAATGTGTTCCATTGTAGAAGTAAGATAGTCGAAGAATTTTTCATAGTCAGTAGAATTAGGGGATAAGTAAACACCACAGATATATTTAGTCAGAGAATGACAGGAAAGCTGAAGCCAGAGACTAAAGAATTCAGAAGAATCAAGTTCAGGAACACGAGAGCAAGATAAGTCGTTGTGTGCATATACACAACAGCCACCTTTGGCTTTGAAATGAGTGTAGAGAAAGTAGGAAGATACAGAAAAGGGTTTGCTATGAGTTGCCTCAAACAGCTGAATCTCAATTAGGAAGAAAAGGTGAGGTTTAGAGGAGGAGAGGTGGTGCTCAACGGAGCGAAAGTTAGAAAGGCCACGTATGTTGCAGAAATGGTGGTAGCTAGTGGTTAGTGGTAAGGCAGCGTTTATTGGTAAGGTAGTGGTTAGTGGTAGGGTAGTGGTTAGTGGTAGGGTAGTGGTTAGTGGTAGGGCAGTGGTTAGCTGTAGGGTAGTGGTTTGTGGTAAGGCAGTGGTTAGTGGTAAGGTAGTGGTTAGTGATAGGGTAGTGGTTTGTGGTTGGGTAGTGGTTTGTGGTAAGGTGGTGGTTTGTGGTAGGGTAGTGGCTTGTGGTAAGGTGGTGGTTTGTGGTAGGGTAGTGGTTTGTGGTAAGGTAGTGGTTAATGGTAAGGTAGTGGTTTGTGGTAAGGTGGTGGTTAGTGGTAAGGTAGTTAGTGGTAAGGTAGTGGTTAGAGGTAAGGTAATGGTACGGCAGTGGTAAGTGGTAAGGTAGTGTGTTACTGGTTAGGTAGTGGTCATTGGTAATGTAGTGGTTAGTGGTGAAGTAGGCCTAGTGGTTAGTGGTAAGGTAATGGTTAGTGAAAAGGTAGTGGTCAGTGGTGAGGTAGTGGTTGGTGGTAAGGTAGTGGTTAATGGTGAGGTAGTGGTTAATGATAAGGCAGTGGTTTTTGGTGAGGTAGTGGTTAGCGATAAGGTAGTGGTTAGTGGTGAGGTAGTGGTTAGTGGTGAGGTAGTGGTTAGTGGTGGGGTAGTGGTTAGTGATAAGATAGTGGTTAGTGGTGGGGTAGCAGTTAGTGGTAGGGACAGGGAACAGTTTAAGGATTTGAATTTCATAATATCAGACTTTCCTGGTCTACCAGAAGACCCACAGACATGTAAAAATAATCTCGCTAATACCAATACACCAGCCCTGTATGAGACAGCCCTAGCATTTATTCAATATGGACATTGGGTGTTAGCGGCGAAGTGGTGACATGTGGAGGTATATAGTATACAGCGGGAATGCTGGACCTTGGGAACAGGCTGTGAAGCCTAAGCCCAGAGTCGGAAAAAAAAAAAAATAGTAAACTATGGTCAATGGTAGGATTGCTGTTAGTTGTAAGGTTGTGGTTAGAGACAGAGGAGTGGTTAGTGCTGGAATAGTGGTGGTAGCGAAGTGGATAGTGGTTAGTGGTAGGATTGTTGTTAGTAACAAGGTACTGGATAGTGGTATAACAATAGCTGCAGGATAGTGCTTGGTGGTGGCATAGTGGTGGGATTGTTGATGGTGAAAAGGTACTAGTCAGTGGCAACGTACTAGAGAGTGGTAAAACAGTAGCTATAGGATAGTGCTTCGTGGCAGGATAGTGGTTCGTGGTAGGATAATGGTTGGTGATGAGATGGTGGTGAGTGGTAGGATAATGGTTGGTGATGAGATGGTGGTGAGTGGTAGGGTAGTGGTTAGTGGCTCGTTGAAAGGTGACAACACATTTTGCCTCATCTCATGACCTAATTCTCCGAGACGCATGAAATTTGGCAGAAAATACAAGAGAAAGGTGTTTGAATATGCACCCTTTATTATAAAAGTTGCCTGTTGTACACCATACCACATACCTTACTGACAATTACCGACGACTGCAGGTGCATGGAAAGCAGAATATGAGATATACTGTTTGTTGCTGACCGGGACGTTACGAGTAATAAACATGCCTCACCAATGGTATCATTACAACAGAAGCTTCAACATAAATTTCTATTAATTTCTGTTTTTGATGCTTATGCTCCACCGCCTCTGGACCTCTAAAGCATGACCCACGTTTTTTTTTTTTTTTTTTTTAATGTGTCCGACTCTGGGCAAAGGCTTCAGGGCCTATATCTCGGGGGCAGTAGCCTATCCCATGGCCCAGTAGGCTTCCTATACCTCCATGTCACCACTTCGGCGCTAACACCCACCGTCCATATTGAATACATGCTAGGGCTGTCTCATACAGGACTGGTTTATTGATATTAGCGGGAATATTTTTACGACATGTCGGCGGGTCATCTGGTGGATCAGGAAAGTCTGCTTTTTTTTTTTTTTTTATGAAGTTCAAATCCTTAAACTGTTCCCTGCCCCAGCCGGGATTCGAACCTGGGTCCACCAGGACTGCAGGCCGCCTCTCTACCGATTCAGCCACCGCCTCCCCCACGTGTACTATAATAAGACAAAATAACCTGTTTATAAGCAGAAACAGGCCTTATTAGGCATCGAAAACAATTTCGAGTCAATATACAAGACAGAGATACATAAAAACACAAGTTCTGTTTTGCCCATTTTCCCATGGCATACCCGTCACCACAGCCACGAGTAACCACACTTAAGGTACTGTTAACTAACCTGGATCTGTCTACCAGTCTCTTGCACCATAGTGGGTGAGGGTGAGAGTGTCAGGTAGCGCAGGTGTGTGGCGTTGATGGCCTCCCACTCAAAACCCAGCGAGGTGTCTGGCGTGGGATTCCTGGCGTGACAAAAAAACAAACTTAAATGCTATGCAGTTTTACCCATTGAGACGAATAATTAGTTTTTGCCTTTTTATCTCCAAGCCATTTTATTCAGTTTTGGAGAGGGCCTGAACAGTGAAACTGATAACGGGACATATACCTACCTTCTCTAGTTCAAAAGAGTCTCCTGAGCTTAATTAAATCGGTAATAAGTAGCACCTAGCATCAGTAAAGTGAAAAAATGTCACGGACTGAAAGGTAGCAAAAATACGCCATTAAATACCTCACCGGATTGAAGAGGTGGATTTAGCTCAATCCACTTAATTCGGTGACGTTATTTTTAAATGTTTATTTATACTTCCAAACGGTTTTGTTCAGCTTGAGAGATTTTTTTCGATATGAACGGTTTACATACATCCTTCATTAACCACTTCACTACTTGGGTACTCTTCCTTAGGTAAATAAAGCCGTCAAGAAAAAAAAATACAAAATAATATGTCACCGGACAGAAGGAGTCAAAATTGTCACATCTCCATCTTGAAAGATGATCTGAAGCAAGAAATTAAGCCTAGATTATGGTGCTAGTCACCAAGAAATGGAATGGAAAGGATGTAGAGCCGTGATATATTTTATCACTGAGCTGTAGCAAGAAATTAACAATGGAATACAGTGTTAGTCACGAAGAGGTGCCATGAAAAGAGTGTACTGTAGATCAGTACTATTGTGTTATTCTGTCACTGAGCCCTAAGAAGACATTAACATTAGAATATGGTGTTAATTACGAAGTGCTACGCAAAGGATGTAGAATCGTAATACTGTCTGTTGTCAATGGAACGCGGAAAATACGTTGTAAAAGGACGAAAATTCCCAACGAGTAAAAATGGACAAACTAAAAGGAACTGACAAGAGGATCCATGAACAAGGAAATGCCAGTGCTGGGAAAAATGTGTGGGTATGTGGGCTGGACACAATTAAAAAGTTTAACAATAGAAGAAGAAGAAGAAGGAGAAGAAGAAGGAGAAGGAGGAGGAGGAGAAGGAGGAGGAGGAGAAATGTCTAGGATTAATGCTAGTCGACTGGACAAGGGTCACTGAAGCAGAAAAAATTTTGCTAATTCCCAAACTTTCACAGGAATATGACACAATAGTAAATGCAAAAAAGAAACAACCCAAGCTGGAAATCTGCAAAGAAGCTGATCTTTCCAGGAAAACTGAAAAAAAAAAAGCCAAGTTAGGTTCTGTTCGTTTCGAGCACCTGCCGGGATAAATTGTGCAAAGACGATTGGAAGCCATAGACAGGAGAAAATACAAGCTGAAAAGGGATGTTAGCAGACATTTCAGATCAGTGATGATTGAAACAGCAATGGACAGGAAATTAAATGCAACAATGTAGTGAAGAGAAAGAGGCTGAAAAGAGACAGTAAGAGAAGTGGAGTTCACGAGAAGGAACGCCTTTGCCTTCACCCTGTTTAAGAGGGTTGTATGTAGTGAGCTTCCCCAGTCCTGTAATGAGAGCTGTACTCCACACAGGGGAAAATATAGCCTCTGTATACAGTCTTCGTTCCTTCTCGATTTATTTGCCTACTCCATATAAATATTCTCTTGTAGGATATATTGTTTTGAAATCGACACCTTTAAATCAATAACATACATGAAGATTCTGAAGTATAATGTGGGTAATAAATCTCTGAGGAAGGTGTGTTGCAAAGTCCCCTGTGCCACCTTCTGTACGGTCCATTCTTCAACAGGGTCGTGTGTGGTATCAGCGTTTCTCTGCAGATGTGCATCCATTTTTTGCACTACTGAGGACAAAATTACTGATTCAGTCCACTCTGATACATAACGAGCTTGGTGACCAATGAATTTCGAAAGGCAGTGATGCAACCATCTGGGCCCAACAAACTATTCAGAATATCTAGTTAAAGTTGATGGCTGTTCGACGAAAAGGAAGAATTATATGATTACTGGCAACCATACCTACCCTGTCTTAACGAAGCTGGCCCACGGTTCAGTGATGATGTGTGGAAGGAGATTAGTATTTTAAAATGTACAGTCAACAGCAGAAATTCACTTCAAGTAACTCATGTGATAAGAGCTGGGGATCTGTTAACACTACGGTGAAGATATGACTTATAAATGTGCAGTTATTTAATCCACCTAATCCGGTGACGTGTTTTATTGATTTATTCTTGCTCTCCACATACAGTACTACCGGAGAACTAATTCGCATCTCAAACATGCCTGAAGCGAATTTCTACTGGTGACTCACCCTAACGTGTCCTGGAGAAGCCCCACAGTTTGGTGATGTGTGGAAGGAGGATAGTTACCCTTAGCTGTCCCTACCCTGTCCTCGCAAAGTTGGTCCACAGTTTGGTGATGATGTGCTGAAGTTTGAGGTCGGCAGGGGAGGTGAGGGAGCGCCAGAGGGGGTCGCCGGTGTACAGGTAGAACATCTCGTCACCGTGAGTCACCCCTGGCAAGAGAAGCACGGAGGTGAGTAAATTGGAACATATAGGAAGTACAGATAACAGGAGGCCTGTTGGCCCATGACAAGGTTGTCTGTTAGAAGAAAGGCTAATTCTACTAATGTTTATCCAACGTGTAAGGAAAAAGATCAGAAAGTATGAAGACAGACAGACAGACGGACAGACGGACAGACAGAGCACAAAAGAGGATCCATCAATGATCTAGGGGAAGGTATAAAGTAATAATGGTTCAAAATTAACACTTTCGTAAGATCTCATGGTTCTGTTTGTTATAATCAAAGACTAATATTTCTTCTTTCAAACAGGTATCAGCAGTCTACAGCTGTAACCTAATTATAAATATCAGCGTGGGTTAACTAACTCTTATGAACAGTACAGGTAGAGATTATTCTATGCGCTAGTGTGTTTAGTAGGAAAGAATGGGCCTGCCTTCGCAAACATAAACCCTACCTGTACTGTTCAGCACATTGTACACACAAACACAACACCCAGCCCCCTTTCTCTCTGTCTGTCCTTATGTCTGTCTGTCCTTATGTCTGTCTGTCTGTCTGTCTGTCTGCCTCTCTCTCTCTCTCTCTCTCTCTCTCTCTCTCTCTCTCTCTCTCTCTCTCTCTCTCTCTTTCTCTCTCTCTCATATTCGTATAAATTCTCACAACCTCCCTTCGTAACCATAACCACACTACACGGAGCCCAGTGCTTCCCCGCCTCCTTGGTGGATACATCATTAACTCGAAGCAAAGTGGATGCAACTGACAAACCCTACATTCACTCTGACTTCCCTACCAAAGAGCTGTTCAGTGGGACGTGCATAATCTATGGTGTAAAGAGATACGGATTTCACAGGCGATCAAGCGGGAAACTTCTTGTTCATGAAGGGTAATTTCCCACTATAGCGTGTTCATTAAAAGTGTATTGTAATGAAATACAAACCGTAAACATAACCGCTTTGTAATGAACGAGGGCTTGGAAAATATGTTGGTGGGATCCTAAACATATTGGCTCTTGTGCCGCACCATGGAAATACACCTGGCTGAATATTCAACAGTGATTGCATCTGCAGTCTGGAACTGTGATCAAAGAACATTCGTCTTCGGTTTGCCAATAGCTCTCTTTTTTCCAGGAGACTACGCTCACACAGGCAAGAGTTAGAAGTGAACGCCTTTCTTCCTTCATTCTTTCCTTTGTATCCCATCCATGATGACACGTTACTGGAAGTGTGCTGGTGAAGGCAGCTCCCCAATTCATCTTGGAACCAAATAACCACAGCCGCAACTAATATGGTGCGGTTATGCCATTCTCAATATGGTACTGTAACAGCAGCAATGGATCTGTGAAATCTAACTACCCTGAAATCACTAATACATACGCTATCTAAAAGAAGCCACTCTAGTACCCGCAGTGCCTGACATCACTAAGAATAAACACACACACACACTCACACACACACACACACACACACACACACACACACACACACACACACACACACACACACACACACACACACACACACCAGTACCCACAGTGCCTTCCAACGGTGATATTGTACAGGTCAGTGAGGGAGTGTTGTCCCCTGTAGTCCAGGACGTATGTGTAGGTTTGTCCAGGTGCAACGGCTGCATTTTGGAGGGTCGCTTCGTCTTGACATATTCTAAAATATCTGTCCGTGAACATCTGCCGGTGAAAAAAGATACAATAGAGCTCGTTTTATTCTAGCCCAGAAAATTCTAGAATCCTCTTTCGCTCAGTGGTCCAGTTCAGCAAACAAACAAACAGAGTATAGTAAAGAAGAAGACCCACTGAATTTCATATAAAAGTAACTCAGTATTCAAGTTATAGGCCTGGTCCAGTTCCATCAAGTAAAGACACACGACTTGAGATTACTTTTTCCCCTTGCAACTCAATGACGTGTTTACTTTTTTCACCTGCTCCTGCCAGGCAATTCAAATAAGCCAGAAGAGTTTTAAACTGGAGAGGTTAGGTATCGCTTTCATTAGTCCCGTCGACCGCAACAAAGGCCTTAGCAAGGAGCCTGCACGTAGCAGCGTTCTGCACGCCGGGTGGTGTGAAGCAGCTACAGCTCCCACCCGGGAGCCAAACCTCCTTACATTTCCCTGCACTTTGCTGTGGGGAAGGACCCTGACCAGACCCTGTTGAGGCGCTGTCTACTCCATCTACGTACTGCACTGTACCTGTAAGATGGCCAGACAGAAGCAGAAGCTTACCTGTGGTCGGCAAGTCTGCTTGGCCAGACAGACCTGGTTTAAGCAACAGGAGCTACTACTACCGTGAAAGATCATGTTCTATGGGAAAACTGGAACTTTACGAAATCTGATTATCTCTTTTTATGACCATCGTGCAGTCGATAGGCATTATGGTCGTAATTTTACAATTTAAATCAGGAAATGAGAGGAAACCACGGAATTTTTGATACTATTATTGAAGTACGTGATGTGCGGTAAGAAAAAAACTGAGTTGACTGTTGTCTCATTACTAACAGCGCTATGCACAATGGAATGGGTGTTGGAGTGGCCTAGGACGCCTTCTCGTGGTGGCACCGACATCACAGGGAAGCTCCGCTGCCTATTCATACAAACGTCTCTTATTTCCCTCTGTATCCTCCAAAGGAGGATGGCGGACTGCAAGAGATGGGTAACATCAGGCTTCAGCCCACTGGGTTCACACTCTGATGAACCTGGGATTGCAACTACTACTACTATTACTACTACTACGACTACTGCAGTGGAATGCAATCTAACCACTTCGTAACCAGATAGCAGTTTTAAAGTTTCCCGCCATAAAGTACAAGTTTATGTAAAACTTAGCGATATCAGCTTTAATAAGACTTTTACTGAAGCGTTCGGTAAAGGTTATATTTAATTCCTACACTTTGTAAAATCTCTCCTTACACTATTTGCAGAATGCAAGAATAAAATAGAAAAGACATAACTGAAAGAGTTCACGACCCTCGTGCATTCCATAAGCATAAATGAATAATCAAATAAATAAACATCCACATTATTAAAACTCAAAGGGTGAAGGTAGCAAACCCCCCACTGACGTCCCTCATACCAGGGTTCATGGTGGCTGTATTAACACTCTCAGACGCCTATAACTCACTCTCTGATTAATTCATCATATGACGTGTGCGACGATTGAATACAATAGATGTTCTGATCATTGTTGAATTTATGGTGATCATATTAAACACTCAGGCTTCTATGACTCACTTGCAGCTAAATAACACTCCCCGGCGTGAACGAGAATTAAATACAAGAGCTATTCTGACCATGGGTGGGTTGATGATGAGGGTATTAACACAGTGGCTTCTATGACACTCTCAGCTGCATGAAATCGTCTTGCGTCAGCTAGAGCTGAGTACTAAAGTTGTTCCGGCAACGCAAGTGTTAATGGTGACGTATCAACATTCTCAGTGTCCTGTACTCACTCTCAGATAAATCGTCTAGGGTTATCTGGAAATATAAAAAAAATAAAAAATAAAATCTAGAGGGGACACGGCTTGGCTACCGCCTGGCATTCTTACTTTTAATTCTGAGTAGCTAAGGCCAGTACTCTCGTCCGTTGATGAGACACAAGTACTTCTCCCTTTACAGTTTGTTTCTGCATACAGCATTTTAATATTATAATCTATCATTTTACAAATGGAGGGATGTGATGGCGAGGTATGTGAGAGGTGGTTGTGAGTGAAAGAGATGAGCAGCCAGCAGGCAGAAGATAGACGTACTAGTATATGAGGGTGATTCGTTTGTGGCCATCCATTACGGAATTAAGGCGTCTGGCGATAGGAAGATAGACAGACAGACATCAGTATTAACACGATAAGGTAGGCTGACGCCAATGAAGCATTTTAAAAATTTGTGAAAACTTTCAGTGAGGAACACAGAGCATTTGTGCGTTCTTACATGGCCGACGGATCAAGTTGCTCGAAGTTCTTAATTGGCATTTTAACCTTGCAGCTGAGTTTTGATCAAACCCGCTCAGAGCAGCACCACCAATCGGTTTTGACATTGTTAGGTTTCACAAGCCTATGACGTAAGGATCAAGATAAAGGACTAATGAAGAGGTGCCAGAAAGCCTCCTAATTTCACAAGATTTAGTCCAGATGTGGCACTGGATTAAGCTTCTTTCAGGACAGTAATATTCGCAAGCAGAAGAAAGCGACAAACAAAAGAGGTGAAATATTACGCAAACTGTTCCCCTTCCAACCCTTCTTTTATTTCTTATTATTTTTCATCTGCACCATATGATATGATCACGAGGTGCAGCTGCTGCCCAGATATACAAGTGTCCTTCATTGCCTTCCCAATCCCCGGAAAAAGAGCAGGATAGAGAGCGGAATAAGGGTAACTTTGGTCCGCTATGCAGCATGGAGCTACTATTGCTACAGTCAGTACTACTGCTACTGTTGCTGCAACTACTAATACTATTATTACTAGTATTACTACTTTTTTTTTTGTGTTCGACTCTGGGCATAGGCTTCACAGCCTGCTACCAAGGCCCAATAGTCCCCCTACATATCATAATATTATACCTCTACATGTCACCACTTCGGTGCTAACACCCACCGTCCATACTGAATACATGTTAGGGCTGTCTCATACAGGACTGGTGTACTGGTTTACTATTAATACTGTTGTTGCTGCTGCTGCTGCTCACCTGCACGAGGTGGTCTGCAGTCTCGTGCCTAAGGTGGACGCCGCCGAGGTAGTGCTGGAACACTCGTTGAGTCAGGTCTTCGGGGTTGGGGTCAGCACTGCTCAGTGCCAGCGCTATGGGGCCCAGGGTGGAGAAGTCGGCACTCAGGTTAACGCGAAGCTCTTCTCTAGCGTACAGAGCTGAGAAAGAAGGTTTATGGCTTTATTATTCTATGGCAACATATTTTTATTATAATTTTGTTTTCTGTAGATGATTTTATTCCGCTGAACAGAGATCTTTTTTAAACATGTGGAAGTGGTGGTGTTACATGTTTCGCAGTAATTCGGTCTATGCAAAACCTCTTTATAATGAATTAAATTATTTAGTGGCAGCCAGATCGACAAGGAACAATTCATTCCCAGTGTAAATGCGTATAAACTGTGAGAGCAAAGGTATAGGCGAACCATATTCAATCCCTATCGATTTGAGGACCCGATTTTTCTTTGTCTCCGTTTTATTTAGTGGCCATTTTATTAAAATTAGGGAGACCACTTGTAGTGAAGTGATTAGTAACGGCTGTAGTTACTCTCATTTTCAAAAAGTCCCTCCTAAGATTAATAAACTCGTCGATAGGATAAATAAAATGAAAAGTACGTCATCCGAATGAAGAGTCAAAACACTTGCAGAGATAGGTAACAGCTAATTAGCATTATATTTCACATAACGCAGTTTACCTTACGTGTTGCAGTAATGTCAAATTTAACTTTGGGGGAGTGGCGTCCGTCCATTACCAGTCCCAAGTTCCATCGTATATCTATCGACTATGGAAGACCATTTAAGCAGAAAATCCGAATTTTTTGTTCCTTTATATCCGGGAGCTCAACTGTAGAGCTGGATGAAAATATAGAATAGGACACAGCCGACGAAGATGGAAGGTACGGGGAACAATAATACCAGGAAGGGGGGTATGGGGAATGACAATACCAGAAAGGAAGGTACACGGGAATGATACGAAGAAGGTATGGGAAATTATAATACGCAGCAGGAAGGTTAGGGGAAATGATAATACCAGGAAGGAAGGTACAAGGAAATAGTAATACCAGGAAGGAAGGTACAAGGGAATAGTAATACCAGGAAGGCAGGAAAGTACAGGGGAATGATAACAAAAGGAAGACAGGTGGAATGGATAATACCAGGAGGAAAGGTACAAAGACATGATAATACCAGGAAGGAAAGTACTTGGAATAATAATACAAGGAAGTAAAGTATAGTGAATAATAATACCAGGAAGGAAGATATGGGCAATGATAATACCAGGAAGCAAAGAATATGGGAATGATAATACCAGGAAGAGAGGTACGGGGAATGACAGTATCAGGATGGAAGGAATAAGGGAATGATAATACCAGGAAGGAAGATACAGGGAATGATAATACCAGGAAGGAAGATACAGGGAATGATAATACCAGGAAGGAAGATACAGGGAATGATAATACCAGGAAGGAAGATACAGGGAATGATAATACCAAGAAGTAAGGAACGGGAAATGATAATACCAGGAAGGAAGGTACGGGGAATGATAATACCGGGAAGGAAGGTATAAGAGAATGATAATACCAGGAATAAAAATGTGAGGAAGGAAAATACCAGAAAGGAAGGTACTAAGGAATGGTAATACCGGGAAGGAAGGTATGAGGGAATAATAATACCAGGATGGAAAGTATGGAGAAATAATAATACCAGGAGGACGATATGACAGAATGATAATATCGGGAAGGAATGTATTGGAGGAAATAAAATACCAGGAAGACTGGTATGAGGGAATGATAATACTAGGAAGAACGGTACTGGAGAATAATAATACAAGGAGGGAAGTTAGAAGGGAATGATAATACCACTAAAGACGGCATGAGGGAATGACAATACTAGGAAGGAAGGCATGAGAGAATGATAATACCACGAAGTAGGGTACGGGGAATCGATAATACCAGGAAGGAAAGTTTGGGCAATGATAATACCGGGTAGAAAGGTATAATGAAATGATAATACCAGGAAGGATGGTACAGGGGAATGATAATACCAGAAACGTAGGTACTGGCGAATGATTATACCAGGAAGGAAGGTGCTGGGGAATGATAATACCAGGAGGGAAGTTTAGGGGGAATGATAATACCAGGAAGGAAGGTACTGAGAAGGATAATACCAGGAAGGAAGGTGCTGGGGAATAATACCAGGAAGAAAAGAAAGGTATAGGGAAGTGATAACACCATGAAGGAATATATGGGGAATGATCATACCAGAAAGGGAGGTACTGCGGAATAATACCAGGAAGGAACGTGTGGAGGAATGCTAACACCAAGAAGGAGGGTATGGGGAATGATAATACCAGGAAGGAAGGTACGGAGTATTAATAATACCAGGAAGGAAGGTATGAGGAATTTTAATAACACGAAGGAAGGTGCAGAGGAAATGATAATACCAGGAAGGTAGGTATAGGGGAATGATAATACTAGGAAGGAAGGTACTGGGAAATAATACCAGGAAGGAAGATACAGGGGAATAATACCAGGAAGGAATGTATGGGGAATGGTAATACCAGGAGGGAGGGTACAGGGGAATGATAATGCCAGGAAAGAAGGTACGGGGAATGTGATAACACTAGGAAGAAAAGTACAAGTGAATGACAGTATCAGAAAGGATGGGACAGAGGAATGATAATAACAGGAAGGCAGGCAGGGGGAAATGATAATACCAGGAAGGAAGGTACAAGGGAATGATAATACCGGGAAGGAAGGTAGAGGCGAATGATAATACCAGGAAGGATGTTACAGGGGAATGATAATACAAGGAAGAAAGTACAGGGGAATGATAATACCAGAAAGGAAGGTATGGGGGAATGATAACAAGGATGGAACGGGGAATGATAATACCAGAAAGGAAGGTACAGGGAATGATAATAGCCGGAAGGAAGGTACAGGGGAATGATGATACCAGGGAAGTAGAGTTGGAAATATAAAATACTGACTCATTTTCATACAGATGTAAAAGAAGACTGTCACGAATATTTTCCAAAATTAAATAAAATGATCTTAGCCGACCAGCGAAGTTTTCAAAATAATATGTTCAATTTTCATTACTGTTCGACCATATAATGTCTATAAATGTACATATGAATGGAGAGTTTGACAGCAGTGGTGAAATTTGAGTGAGCTCTATAGAGGTGACATGATAAGAAAAAGTATAATTCATTCAGAGTGAAGAGTAATTAATTTTGTTGTTAATGAGTAAGTGAAATTCTGTTTAGTAGTGTTATAAAGAAACTGGCTAGAGACAGGCTAGTGAAAAGGATATACAGTAAGTGTATATCCTGGCACACTACACCTCCTCCCAAGTGGGAGGAGACGTAGTGTTCCAGGAAGAGGGAGGATGGGTAAACTAAATGAATTTCAGGAACGAAGATAGGAAAGTAAATGAGGCTACGGAATTGACAAGGGATGCAGGGAGTTGGACGAATTAAGAATGAAGTTGCCCGGTTATGAAAACGCCCAACAGCTCCCTTCCTATACCCCGAAGGCGTTGCAGGTCCACAAAGTTTACGTTAAGTTGAACCTAGAGTCACATCAGCAACTGCTGAGGCGTCTACTGACGGAACAAAATCGTGTGATGTCAGTGTTAATGTAATATCAGGTATACCAGAACCAGAGAAAGAATTCACTAAGTTCTTCTAAGCCAGCGGTTCCCAACCTGGGAGCCATGGCCCCCAAGGGGGCCATGGGACATTGACTGGGGGGCCATGGGCCTTATTGGTAATATAAGATATTATAAGGTATTTGGTCTAGGTAAAACCTGACAGAAATCAAGTATGAAATATACCTTACTGTGCTAGTTTAGCCTTAAGTATATTGGGGTAATTACCGTTTTCTGCACAATATCAAATATTAAAAACATATAAATATACAATCTGAGTTATATAGGGGCCATGGAGCTTCTCATAAATTTCTCGGGGAGCCACAGGACCAAAAAGGTTGGGAACCACTGTTCTAAGCCCTTTTAAACAGTTAGGGAATATTTACCTTGAACAAGCGTCAGGCGATATACTCTTTTTACCCTAACTTGTCCTAAAACTGCCATAGTTCCATCATGGATGCGGAGTTGTAACAATAGATTAACATGAAGAAATTATCCCAGTCAAGAAGGAGTTCTATGGGAAGGGTGTTGAGCCGTAGCATTTTCTTTTTCTGCCACCGGCCTATGTAACATAGGTTGCAAAAGGACGAGAAACTGAGGAAAGTTAAGGTAAAAGGACTGAAGTACAAATACAACAGTCAAGATGGGTTGGACTCACGTAGGGCAAAGAGTCCGCCGTCGTGTTCCGTGAAGCCTGAAAGTATGGGGATTGGACTGTGTGTGCGCGCCCTGGCCAAAGTCTCAGGAGGGGCGGGCAGCAGGTCACCGTCCACTCTAGGCGTGTTCACCACGGGAAATACTTGCCACTTCTGAGGGTTAAATGGAGAGGTGAGGGATATTAGAGGAGGAAAAGAGACGCGGGGAAGAGGGAGGGAGAAAAAAGAGAAGCTGGAGATAAAAACAGAGCAGGGGAGTTAAGGAAGATCTGAAAGAGATGAGAGAGAGAGAGAGGAAAGAAGCAGAGAAGAGGGAAGTAGAGAACGAGCAGACTGGAAAGCAGAAGGAGAGGGAACGGAGGGAAAGTAATAACTCAGGAGGAGATGGAGAGACTGGAAAGGTGGAGGGAGAGAAAAGATTCGAGAGGTGGAGGGAGAGGAGACTGGAGAAGTGGAGGGGGAGGAGGGACTGGAAAGGTGGAAGGGAAAGAGAGATTGGAAAAGTGATGGGAGAGAAGAAGAGTTGGAGAGGTGGGGGAGGGGCAAGACAAGGGAGGTGGAGGGAGAGGAGAGTTTGAAGAGGAGGAGGGAAAGAAGGAGAGACTGGAGAAGTGAAGAATGGAAGAACAGAGACGAGAAGATAAAAACAAAACTAAGGATTAATACCTATGCTTTTTACAAGGATTAACAAAACCATTTTTCCTAAATCATAACCATCGCCTAAATTTAAAACACGGGCCAAAACAGTCTGTCTTACATCCAGATCCCTAATAATACTCTTGGGTCAACAAGGGCATGGGGGAAACCAACTTTTTCCAACAGCCTGACCGTGCCAGGTATCGACCGAGAGTTCCTCCAGTTACTAGGTGGACGAGCCACCCAACGCAAAACAGGCTGGCCAAGAGTTGCGTTTATGTACTCTAGCGGCCGGCACGCACACTCCTGATATGGCTGGCCACATCTGATGTACACTGTAATACCTCGAAATCGAGAATGCATTTTGTGTTTTATTCTTGCTATCTCCAGAAGAATTTATTCATCTTAGGAGAGTTCCCATTTAGTGAAGGCGTTAACGAAGACTGTTTTAGCCCTCCTAGTTTGGAAAGTTTCTGCAGAGTGGAAGAAACGCCTGGTGGTCTAGTGAGGTAAGGCGCTCCAACTGGATGGGCCTTGTAGAGGCTTACATCCAAGGAGTGGTTGGAATTAACTGCTCACATAATGCCTCTCAGGGCCGAGTGAGGCTGGTAACATCCACTTAAAATGTCGGAACTGAGTAGCCTCGTCACGGGACCTTACGCTTCTGGTGAGGCAAAAATGGACTGGATGATACACAAAACATAGTTTGAGGATAGCGAAAATAAATATTGACCACTTCATTAGTCTCATAAAGTTAAGCTTAGTAAACTCGTCAGGAGGCAGCGAGAATCAACTAAATGAAGACGTAATCCGATTGAAGGAGATAATCCATTCCGCCCCATGGCGTATTCTACCGTTTTTATTCAGTTTAGAATAAACCTCTGGTACTGTAAAGTAACGGAACTTTATATCGAACCACTCTACACACACACACAAAAAAAAAAACTTGAATATGAATAAAGCCGTCTGGAGGTAGCAAGTACAAGACAAAAGTATTGCAAAGTAAACCTTGATTCTGCAAGACGATGAGGTTGCTTGACAGTTCGGTGATCCCCACTGTAACGTAAGGAAGTGAAGCTCGGACTCCCTTGGATAGAAACATGTCAAGAGTGAGAGGAGTGGAAATAATTTATCTGAGAAAAGCGTGTGGAGTTACGCGGAGAGACAAACAGATAAATGGGGAAGCGTGGTACTGAAGTGGATGTGCTAAAATGCATTAGGAGAAGTACTCGTACCTTGATAATTATGGATTTGCCATGTGGAGAGAATTAACTTTGAATGAAAGGTTGACAAGAAGAGTGCATGTGAGTGAGGTGCAGGAGGGAAGGAGAAGGGGAGACCGAGGGTTAGATAGCGGAATGGAATTGAGAGGTATATGAGTGAGTGTGGGGGGGGGTGAGTTGCAGAGAGGACAGACTAATGGCGAAGAACAGAATGACACGTGGGCGATTCGTTTGTGGCCACCCCTCGCGAGATTAAGATGTGTGACTTTAGATAGATGGATAGACTTCTATATTTTCTTTTAGCTGTCAGCAAATGTTTTATCTGGCTTAGGAAACCTATTGTGCTTCCATATAATTCATCTAATTTTAAAAATGTCTTTAAAGCTATATAAAATTATCTGGGGTAACAATGTAAAAACTACGCAACCCTAGGATTAGGATATGTATTACTATTAATAGCCAGTGTAAAGAGAATAAAAGAACTCTCTCTCTCTCTCTCTCTCTCTCTCTCTCTCTCTCTCTCTCTCTCACCCACCATAAATGTGGTAAGCGTCTGCACCAGCCTGTCACCTTCCACCCCCCTCAGACACTCCACCAAGTCGCGTGAGGGGGTCATGCGCCCCCCACACCCAACCAGCCGTCCCACTTCCATTGCAACCTCTCTGTGGGACCCGGACACAGACCAGGGGCACAGACCGCTGCCCGACTGTAAAATGGCTCGGTGGATCAGACCTGGGTGGGGATACAGAAACGTGGGTAAAGTTTATGTCTGAGTCTAATTCTATCCTGGGGCACAGACCGCTGTCTGACTGCATAATGCTTCGGTGGTTCAGACCTGGGTAGGGAATACAGAAGCGTGAGTAAAGTTTCTATGTCTGTGTCTAATTCTCTCCAGTGACACAGACTGCTGCTGTGTCTGATTCTCTCCAGGGGCACAGACCGCTGCCCTGCTGTAAAATGGCTCCATACATCAGCCCTGGGTGGGGGAAACAGAAACGTTGGTAAATTAACCATGTCCGTGTCTCGATGAAGTACGGCTGAGTGGGGCAAGAAAAACGTAATTAAGTATTCAGTGTTTCTGTCTGATTCCCTCAAATGATTTCGAAGCCAGACCAGAGGCACAGACTGCTGCCTGACTGTAAAATGGCTCGATGACCCAAACCTGGGTGAGAAAAACAGAAGTGTGTCTCTGTCTATAAAAAAAAAAAAAAAAAAACTCGGTTCCACGGAGTCCGACGCACTGATTTTGCCAGCCGATAACAGGTGGATTTGGTAACACTGTGCGATGCACTCGGGCAGTGATTGGTGGATTTCCGTTGTGTTTGAACATGCTCCAAATTGACTTTGTATTCCAACCAAGGCCCACATTGATTTGTAAGATACCGGAAAATACACATACAGTTTAAAGCAATGATATCTTTAATGATAAATACGTGCCCTTTAAATTATTATAACAAAAACTAAGTAAAGTCGCGACTGTATGCATACGGACAAGTCAGCGACTATGGCGGGAATTCAGACGTTCATAACGAGGTGGTTCCGAGGTCCTGTGAAGGCTCGAATGTTTTTCCTACCACTACTACACAGTGTCATAGTACAGTCTACACCGTGCCCTTCATTACCTCATCTGCTAATATACAACCTGACCCTAGATACGCTTACCTTATCTTCTAAATATCAATTGTGTGAGCACTAATTATCATTTGTGTGAGCGCACACACACATACATGCAATTCTCAATATATATAGTGCACGTACACATTTTCATTACCTTCATAGGTAACAGTAACTTTAGAAATCTGCATTTTTTTGTATTCCCAGTCAGATGCGGTAAAATTATTTCTTACATAAAAAAGTTTGGTGTTTGATTTTCCCTAACATTTTCGTATCATAAGAGACATACGGACAGACAGACGGACACCCTAACCCTGGTCACCATGCACCCTCACCTCAAGCATGTTTCTGTCCCCTTGACAGAGAGCCGGGAAAATAATGGATTACATCACTGTAGAAGAACCGAATTTTGTTAATGGTGGAAGAAAGGAAAGTAAGATAAAAGCAGACCCCATGGGAAAATAATAGTTGAACTCTGCTGCTATAATAAAACCGCGTGCAGTGTGAACGAAATCAAACATAATGAGATAAATAAATCGGTCGCTGACTGTTGTCCGTATACATCCAGCCGCGACTTTTAGTTTTTGTTCTCACTGTCGTTCAGGTTTATCTCTAGTAATTTAAAAGGCACATATTTATCATTAAAGATATCATTGCTTTAAACTGTATCTGTATTTTCCGGTATCTTACAAATCAATGACGGCCTTGGAGTACAAAGTCAATTTGGAGCGTGTTCAAACACAACGGAAATCCACCAATCACCGCCCGAGTGCATCGCACAGTGTTACCAAATCCACCTGTCATCGGCTGGCAAAATCAGTGCGTCGGACTCCGTGGAACCGAGCATAGTTTACTCAACTGATTTCGAAGACACACCAGAAAATAAAAATCGCTACCCGACTGAATGATGGCGTGATGGATGAGTCATGTGTGAAGTGAGGAGGACAAAAAGGTCAGTAAATTTTATATGTTCTTGTCTATACCTTAATCTGTCTTTGTCCCTCCGTTCCACTCTGTGTCAGTTTCAGGTGCCCCTGTCCGTCTCTCCTTCCAAGGACCTTATGATACCCCAGTGGTTCAAAACTGTGGGAGAAAACTGAGTAGCAGGTTGCTCTCTCTCTCTCTCTCTCTCTCTCTCTCTCTCTCTCTCTCTCTCTCTCTCTCTCTCTCTCTCTCTCTCTCTCTCTCTCTCGTACCCACCTCTCTCTCTTTCTCTCTCGTACCCACCTTCAGACTTGGGTGAGAGCATCAGTAGGTGTGCAGAGCTGGCCCCTGCACTGTGGCCTGATAGAGTCACTGATGAAGGGTCTCCGCCAAACGCCATTATGTTCTCCTGCACCCACCGTAACGCGAGCAGTTGGTCCTGCAAACCTAAGTTGCCAGGCAGGGCTTCATCCTCCGTTGACAAGAAGCCTAGCAAACAAAGGAGTGATTACCGCCATATGTTACCAGTGCTTCATCCTCCATTGACAAGAAGCCTTGACAAACGAAGGAATAATTACCACCAAATGCTACCAGTGCTTCATCCTCCATTGACAAGAAGCCTGGCAAACGAAGGAATAATTACCACCATTATTACCACCTTATGTTATGGGGAGCGAAGATTTGCAGCAACACAGATTACTGATATGTGACATGGTGCTTAAGATGCGGGTGGTGAAGAGGACCTATGAGTACCTAGGAGGGAAATATGGAAGTTGAAAAATCAAGCAGTGAGAGATCCCTTCTATTGCGAGATGAATAAAGTGGTGGTTGAACAGGAAGTTGTTGACAAACGTGTTAATGAACAGTACTGAGCTCTCAAGAACAATCTTCTGAGAGTTACTAATTCAGAATGTGGATGGACAAAAGGACCTCCAAGATACAAGGTAACATGGTGGTGGGATGAGGATGTAGAAGCTGCAGTTAAGGAGAAATGAAGTTTTTTCGGGAATGGAAAAGGGTTGGTAACAAAGAGGAATACTTGGCTGCCAAACTTAGAGCTAGAAAAGAGGTACACAGGGCAAAATTTGAGTCTGAGAGACTTTTACTGGATAACCTAAATAGCGTTGAAAGGAAGAATATGATGCCTAAGGTGGCAAATCAGATGAAGAGGGGAAATCGGGGATTTCATAGGTAAGCAGTGTGTGAAGAATGATGATTGAAAGGTAGTAGTGAACAGTGGGGATATTAAAGACGCCTGGAGAAAGCATTATAACTGGTTGCTGAATGAGGAGTTTGACTGGAACAGGGAAGGTTTGGAGGCCCTTGGCCTTTGACTGACGCTGTTGATGTGAGCAGGGAAGCAGGCAGGATGCAGTTGAAGAGGGCGACAGGCGAGCCTGGGTCGACTATTAAAATGCTGAAGGGCTCAGGAGATATAGTTAGTTACTGATTTGATAGATACTATTATATATGAGTATGTTGTCCCAGACGACTGGCTGAAGAGTATGATTGTAAATATGTACAAGAGGAAGGTTGATGCCCTGGAAAGAGGAAATTAAAGAGGCATGAAACTTTTGGACCAGATAATGAATGTAATGGAGATATGATTAGAAAATGCGTGAATATTGATGAGATGCAGTTTGAGTTTAAGCCAGGCAAAATGACCACTGATGCCATATTCATTGTTCGACAGCTTCAGGAAAAAAAAAAAAAAAAAAAAACAGGAAAAAAAAGAGGTCTGTACTTTGCTTCTGTTGATATGAGAAGGCCTTTGACAGAGTCCCTAGGGAGGTGGTGAAGTGAACAATGAGAAAGCTTTGGATCGAGGAGTGGCTTGTTAAAGTAGTTATGGCTAAGTACCGTATGTGGGTGCTATCACCCAGGTGAGGGCGAGTGGAGATTTGAGTGATAAGGTTTCCGTGAATGTTTGCGTCCATCAGGGATCAGTCTTGCGCCCTTTATTGTTTATCATGGTGCTTGGGCCCCTCTCACGTAATTTCATAAATGGACTCCCATGGGAGATGTTGATTGCTAATGATTTGGTGTTGACTGCAGAGAATGGAAGGGAGGTGGAGGAAAGATTTAGGAAGAGGAGAGATAGAATGGGGCACAAGGGTTTGAGAGTAAATGTAGATGAAACAGAAGTATCCAGGGATAGTGGAAGTACTGTCAATGAAGAGGGAGAGTGGTCATGTGCCGTTTGCCAAAAAGGAATGGGAAGTAATTCCATCTAATGCAGTATTTGTGATAAGTTAGTGCATAAGAGGTGTAGTGGTATTAGAAGTGGTCTACGAGATAAGGCTGATTTCATGTGTGTGGTGTGTCAGGGAGAGCATGTAGAGATTGTCAGGCGTGAAAGGACTGATCGTGCTGGTGAGTCACTTGAGTGTGTAGATGAGTTTTGTTACTTGAAACATGTTATATGCTCTGTGGCTAGAGTGAGGAGTGGTTGGAAGAAGTTCAGAGAGTGGTTGCCTCTCCTGACATTGAGAGGGCTCTCCCTCCATGCTAAGAGGTCTTTGTATACAGCATGTTTTAGAGGTGTAAAGCTGTATTGTAGTGAGACCTGGGAAGTTAAGGAAGAGGATATTCGAAGGGTCAAACATACAGATATGACAGTGGGTGCGAGGTCTGAGGGGGCTAGGTTTATGACGGAAGAGTTGAGAGGAAGGATGGGACTGGAGCATATTTTTGTTGTGGTGGGGAGGGGTAGATTGAGATGATCTGGGCATGTGGAGAGGATGGGGTTGCAGAAACTGTGAAGTGTGAACGTTGGGAGTAGAGTTGTGAGAGGCAGACCAAAAAAGGCCTGGGACGAGGTCATAGAAGTGTGACCTCAGGGAAAAGGGAATGAAAAGAAAGGCTGCCAAGGACCGAGCTGAATGGAAAGTCGCCATTTGGTGATAAAGGCCGGCACATCCAAGTACAGTCTCCAGCAAAAATCGAGCGACCAGCTTGACGAGCAGGTTGGTATTATGTGGCATCGCCGCACCCCCAGTTCCACCTCCCCCTCTCCCTCGTTCCCATTCATTCGTCTACCCTCCACCCTCCCCACATCCAGGTGCAAGACTCGCATTGTCTCAGCCACTCTTCCATCATCCATTTGTCTTGGGAAATAATGGTTTTGTTATGACAGCGAATAAAAACACATTACACAGTGCTTTAATCCATAAAAGAGTTATTTATACACCACGATCTGAACATAGGGTGATATACTATAGAATATTCGTTTGACAGTGAGGTCTTTAATCATACAATTTATCATTTCGATGGTTGTATCCAGTCAGTGTGTAACATTAAGCAGTCGGAAGCTATAAGCAGATGTTTATAGTGGTCGGTGGTGTGCCCCTTCCCTTACTCGACGTAATCACTGTTACTTTACAAACTCTATTATAGGTCATTACCATTAGTTACTATTAATACCCAATGTGTGATAACAGAAAAGTGTTGCTGATATGTCAAACACATGATCAATATTATCATGGTTATTGATGTCTTAATACATGATATCGGATAACGTTGGGCATCAGGAACTAGATGACAGCTTGTCTGGTGGTTAAGCCGAGGCCATGATGTGGTTGCTGGCATTACCAAAGGTCATTCAATATTTAGATGCCATTCATTGCTGCTGACAGTATTATAAGTATCAAGGTCAATTTCATACACAGGACAGCCAACAGTAGAGTGAGCCGCGTGGTGTGCTGACCCCCGCACACACCATACAACCAGGGTCGGATTACCAGGTATAGGCAAATTGGGCAACTGCCTGCCAGGTCACAGCTTGCCACAGGCCATCCAAACTTCCAGAGCAGAATAAATATACGCTTTAGGCGTCCAAATAAGGGCCATCACCCATCAGGCCATCAAAAAAGGCCATTATAGGTCATGCCAACATTTCACTGGAAATAATGAAAAAAAAAAAAAAAGATCTGTATATTGCAGGTCAACCGTCTGCATTGCCTACCAGGCCACAGCAGGGTTAATCCGGCGCTGCATACAACCAACCCCCTCCAACCCTTGCCTCAGCAACTTATCGCCACTCACTCCAGCAGGAGACACGCCACAACCTGATAACAATATCAGGAATGTAACCTTGCCTTATATAGTTATAACTGCAATAGGGTGTAATTTGCGATTCACACGTTTATAACACGACGTATTTCGGAAAAGGTAACCAGTAACTAAACTGGCCGAATGGATGATCTGCATAGTAACCAAACAAACTTGTCTCAATTGCAGCTTATGCTAATCAACATTATCATGCCATACAACAGATAATTCAGTTTATTCGTTTTCAGTGAGAACGTTTCCAACATAGGTGTGACGGGTTACAGTTCACACTGGTCAATGTTGCTAATAGCAACGTAACAGACGTAGCGATCAGGTTAACCTTATGATTATTTGCTCTTCAACTTGTGTCCCATGTTTGTTACTACTTTCCTCTATCTCTGTGTGGCCATGGTTTTTCCCATTAACTATCATCAGCCGAAACGTCAATTGCCACAGAGAAGGAAGGATGTTAAAATGGATAAATGGTTTTGGTTACGCAAATATTTAATAAGGAAGACTAACTGACTACCGGTATATTTAAGAACGCATTTTAAAACGATAGGAAACAATGAGTCAGACACTGGATTTATATGATAATGGAATGTCGTAGGTAACTGGGGGAGTGACAAGGTAACCCTGTCAACACCGATTAGGACCACCCACCACCTTTGCTATCGCCCTGTTCCAGTTGCCCTACAATAACATGTGGTATAATGACAACAGTGAATGTTACCCAGCAGAGTTAAAGGCTACGTTCAAACTAATGTATTATAATCCGCCATTGCACTGCATATCTGATTGAATAACATTTAGAAAATAAGGTCTTACTGTGTACCGATCATTAAATGCTTATTTGCCATATGATTTAACTCTAAATATCACTATCATATGGCGCAGTGGGCAATATTGTAATGCACACTTCATGGTGATTATAACGACGTGTTTATGAGCATTGGTGGAATACACACACACACACACACACACACACACACACACACACACACACACACACACACACACTATCCACTCCGGCAGAGCCATCGACCCTGGTCCTATCTCCACATGCCTCCACCACAACGTGTGACGGCTGGCTACCCCCCCACACACCACCGACCACTACAAACATCTGCTTATAGCTTCCGACTGTTTAATGTTACACACTAACTGGATACAACCATCAAAATGATAAATTGTATCATTACAGACCTCACCATCATACGAATATACTACTATATCACCCCGAGTTCAGATCGTGGTGTATAAATAACTATACAGTATAAGGTGTTTTTATTCGTTACCATAACAAAACCACTATTTTCCAAAACAATTGGATGACGGTAGAGTGGTTGAGACAATGCGAGTCTTGCACTTGGATGTGGGGAGGGTGGAGGGTAGGCGAATGAATGGGAACAAGGGAGGGGGGGAGGTGGAACTGGGGGTGCGGCGATGCCACATAATACCAACCTGCTCATCGAGCCAGTCACTATTTTTGCTGGAGACTACGCTGAAGCCTTTATAAGCGAAACAAAACAAAGCAAAATGTTACCAGTGCTTCATCCTGATAAACGAAGGAATAATTATCGTGTTGTGTTCATGTCTCCATTATTCTTTTCTATTCTGTTCTTCCACGGAATATTGTCTTGATGTGGCGAAGAAGCTTATGAATACCATTCGTTTGTGAAGCTATACCAGTCAGGTGCAATAATGCTAAGCAGGTTCACTATTAAGCAGACAAAAAAAGGCTCAATAAACTCTGAGAGCATCAGACGACTTCATAGCTTACAGTGAGTTTTAGGAACATGAGTGTGTTATCAAAGGTACAATGGCACTTAAAATACGGTGTCAGAGCCTGAGCATTCTTCCTTTTCCCACAAGATGTAGTACAAATAGTAGTAGTATAATAGTAGTGGTGGTGGTGGTACTTGCATTCGTGGTAGTAGTAGTTGTAATAGTAGTAGTAGTAGTAGTAGTAGTAGTAGTAGCAGTAGTAGTAGTAGTAGTAGTAGCAGTAGTAGTAGTAGTAGTAGTAGTAGTAGTAGTAGTAGTAGTAGTAGTAGCAGTAATAGTAGTTGCAACCCCAGGCTCATCTGAACGTAACCCGATGAACTGCATACTGAGATTACCCTTCTGCACTCCACCATCCTCCTATCTAAGGATATAAAGGGAGTTAAGGAACGTTTGTATATGAGGACAGCAGAGCCACCATGTTATACTGTACAGATGTTACCACAAGTATGTGTCCCTCTTCTTTACCTTTGGAAAAGAATACGAACTCAAATTAACAACCGCCAACATTGCCAAGGCAATGAAGGATGGTTTCCACACAGCAGCACTACATTGACATAGTTCTGTGAAAATTGCTATGATAATTAATGAACATTCAATAACATAGGATCCTCAAATGTGGCTGTTTGCATGGTTTGACCTTTGACCCCATAAATCTCATTAAATGGCCTAAATATTACTTATTTTAAATGTCTGGGAATATTTGCCCAAGGAACAATTATGCCTAGTTTGAAACAAACTGATGAAAGAATAAAAGAATGGCATCAAACTGAAAAGTATTCAAGCAAAAAAAGAAAAAAGAAAGAAAGAAATCAACTGAGCAAATACATCAATTCTTTGCCATAATGTGGATAACTAATGGTTGTTACGAATGACGTCTATGTGGTAGTGGAGTGTGACCAGAAGGATGTCATGGGTGTGGAGTGCATATAAACCAACTGAACAAATAGAGTAGGTCTACGTCAAAATGTGGATAACTAAACTTATATTACTTTAAGATGGCCAAAACTTTCCTACTTTTGCAGCTTGTTTCATTTCGCTCGGTGGCAGAAAAAAACAACTACAGCTGTACAACCTTTCTACAGCACTTCTTCGTGACTAGCACCGTATTCAAGTGACAGTCTATTGCTATAACTGAGCATTCAAGATGGAGAGTTGGCAGTTTTAGGGAAAGTTGGAGTAAAAGTAGTTCAATGGTCGTTACCAAGGACGCCTAAGCGGTACTGGAGTGTAACCAGAAGGATATCATGGCTGAAGAGTGCATGGAAAGCAACTGAGCAAATACAGGTCCTGCCCATATTGTATATATTTAAATTCTTACCAAGGAAGCCCAAACGGTACTGGAGTGTAACCAGAAGGATGTCATGCCTGAGGAGTGCATAAGGGTGATATAAATCCGTCTGACCGGCAAAGTATCCGCCTCCGTGGATAAACACCAGTACTGGCAGCTTGGCGTCTGACTTCACCTGCAAACAGCACCACCACCGTTAGTCTTCATTCACTTAATATGTAGCAAGTTTTTGTCCTCTTGCAGACTATTTCCCTTAGCTCAGTGCCAGAATACAACAATACTATGGCCCTACATCACCAGCACCTCTTCGTGAGTAGCATCACAATCTAGTGTTAATTTCTTATTACTCAGCATTCAAGTTGGGAAATGACAATTTCACGCCTAGTCAAAGTGAACACAGCATATTAGTGAAAGAAACTGCAACCCCAAACGTAGCTGGACGTGAACCCAGTGAACTGCAGGATGAAGTTGCTCTTTTCCTGCAGTCCGTCCTCCTCCTTTTGAGGGACAGAAAAGGAGCTAAGCGAAGTTTATATAACCTGGCAATGGAAGTGTCCGGTTACACTGGTGCCACAACGAGAAGGTTGTCCTCACCAGTACCAAGGTTGGAGGGGGGGGTACAAAGAATATACAGGCTTTATGGTCGCTGTGAAGCCTTAACCATTGGAGCCTGAGAAAGCGTTTTCCATATAATTCTTGCTATTGATCAGATTTGAGAGAGAGAGAGAGAGAGAGAGAGAGAGAGAGAGAGAGAGAGAGAGAGAGAGAGAGAGAGAGACTGTCATCAAGAAAATATAAAAGAATAAATTAAGATTTAAAAGCAAAGATAAGGTGGACGATAGAAAAGAGGACCACAGAGATAATGTGTGTGTGTGTGTGTGTGTGTGTGTGTGTGTGTGTGTGTGTGTGTGTGTGTGTGTGTGTGTGTGTGTGTGTGTGTGTGTGTTAATGTACAGTCGTGGCCATAAATAATCACCTATCATCCTGTACCCCGTGCATCAGACTGGCTCCTTTATGCGCGGCAGGTCACACTGGGGTAAGAGGGGCTGAGAGGGAGGGGCCAGAGAGAGAAGGGAAGGTGGGTGGGGGGACGAGCGATAGTGCTGGTGTGGAGTGAGGGAGGGGAGGGAGGGTAGGTCGTGGAAGGAGAATGAAATGCGAAGTTGTGGCCACATAATTAATCTATTTCCTTTCATTCAGGGCATCATATAAAAAATTTACTATTCGGTAGATAATGCTGCATTACACCTTGTATAGCGGCGTATAACAAACTTTAGATAGGAGGTGATATCAAGGGCTGGCTCATGAGAGAAGTATACTGACGTGACATCAAACATATGTGCCGAGCCATATATCTGTGTTTTCCGTGTATTTGACTTCAGACGCAGAATGGAATCTGGATGGCTTTGACTTCGTAGTGTTTGTGTAAGAAGCGTCCTCTTCCCTTACATGTAATTAGTATTTGGAACACAGTATTATATGCAACTTCTGACATGGCTGTGTCCACAGTAAATATGATCACCCTCGCGGTATACACTCCCTCTATACAGTCACCATCATGTCAATTCGATAATTATTTAATGACATCTCTATATGAAAAGGCTTTTAAAAATAACTGTGCATAAAAGGAAAATAAAATTGATGTCTGTGCTCATGGGTGGATATGGTAACGGTATCTCTCATTACCTGTTAGAAGGAAAATGAAACAAAATCCTACCTAAACTCCCAAAATATATCGGTGTCAACGTTTACCGACACTGGTCAAGCCAAAGCAACCAGAAAAGCCTTAGTAAGTAGTACAGTGGTCTCCTGCCTTAAAAACCTCATGCAGGCGTCGCGGCACCGAGGAAACGATGTTGTTGATGGTTTGCTGGTTTCGTCTGAACAGCTCCCACTCCTCTTTGGTGTGCTGGAGGAGGAGGGCCCGTGTCCTCTCATTCTCTAGCTTCCATGCGTAAGGTGACCACAGATTTACTGGAGCTAAAATCGGGACATTGTCACGTGTGTGTGTGTGTGTGTAATATATATATATATATATATATATATATATACAGAGAGAGAGAGAGAGTGACATAGTGACTTATAGCGAGTGACAGCGATGGCTGCTACGCAACACCTCACCCTGAGGCTGCTATCATAATCACACACTAATGTCTCAAACTATCTCCAATGACTAATATACAGTACGGTATGGTGAATGGGCCGACCATAGTTACCAGTTAGGATTACAGATTTTATATTAACAATTTGGTATTTCAAATGGTTTCGATTATGCTTAATTTTACTAATTCATCATAATTTCATAAAAGAAGGTCATATAGTATTTTTCTAAGAGCGGGACATTGTAGATAATTTGCTCAAAAAGCAAGACATTTTAGTCACAATTAAAAAAGCGGGACAGATGTAAAAAAAAAAAAAAGGGCGGGACTTTCCCGCCTAATGGCGAGACTCTGGTCGCCTTCTCCACGCGATGACAATCTGTGCCCACACAATCACTGTGACTGCGCTAACATCTGATATGCCAAGTCAGTATGGTTCTCTCATGAGCCAGCCCTTGATATCACCACTTATCTAAAGTTTGTTATACGCCGCTATACAAGGTGTAATGCAGCATTATCTACCGAATAGTAACTCCTTTATATGATGCCCTGAATGAAAGGAAATAGATTAATTATGTGGCCACAGCTTCGCATTTCATTCTCCCTCCACGACCTACCCTCCCTCCCCTCCCTCACTCCACACCAGCACTGTCGCTCGTCCCCCCACCCACCTTCCCTTCTCTCTCTGGCCCCTCCCTCTCAGCCCCTCTTATCCCAGTGTGATTTGCCGCGCGGAAAGGAGCCAGTCTGATGCACGGGGTACAGGATGATAGGTGATTATTTATGGCCACGACTGTACATGATAAGTGTGTGAACCTGAACGTGTTAGTGTATAGATCCTGCCCTCAGTATCATTGCACAAAGTTATTCTCTCTCTCTCTCTCTCTCTCTCTCTCTCTCTCTCTCTCTCTCTCTCTCTCTATTTATGTCTGTGTGCTTTTTTGTCCGTCTGCCTGCCTGTCTGTCTGTCTGTATGTATGTATGTTTTAACCTAATGCCAGCTGACAGAATTTTTCACATCTCCATTACCCATATCTTTTCAATGTTGTACATTTGTCATTAGACTGGCGTAAATACTGTATCTGTTCACCATAGAACAAGTGTAACTATATAGAAAAGAACCAGCCATCCCAACACTGTCCCAGCCTACGACACGCCCCCGTCGCTTCACAATTCCGCATTCCTCTTTCAGTTCAATAGGTGCCAGTGGTCTGGAGTACAGGCTCCGTCCAAAGGTGTTGTGGTCGTCAAAGTAGTAGCAACAAATGGTAGTTGTCGTGGCAACCCCAGACTTATCTCGCTGGGAACCTAGTGGGCCGCGGGAAATCATCGACTTCGACCAGTCCTTCCCCAAAGTTTTTTGCTGAGGCAATGTTGAAGGACTGTGTTGTGGTACTGTGGTGCGTATGGTGAGCAAGTGTGTTGTAATGTGGGGGGATGCAGTGTAATGTAGGAAAAGCATGATATTTGTGACTTGTATTTTGTGTTGGTATTGTAGCAGGGAAGGGTGGTGGCTATCTCAGTCTGGCTAGGTGTACTGTACTTGAGTCTTTCTGGGTAGGGTAGATTGTGACGGGTGTATGTCCTATGGTGGTTCTTGAATGATGCTGTTTAACTGAAGGTTTTGGATGGCTGTGGTGGCTATGTGTTTCTCTATGTGTTTGTGAAGTGCAGTGTTGGGTGGTGAGATACTGTGTGTAGTGTTGGGGAGTTGTTTGTTTCATGTTTGTGTGTGTGTGTGTGTGTGTGTGTGTGTGTGTGTGTGTGTGTGTGTGTGTGTGTGTGTGTGTGTGTGTGTGTGTGTGTGTGTGTGTGTTTGTGTGTGTGAACGGGGGTGATGAAACATGGTTACAATGGTGGGATGGGTTTTGAGCTGAGACAATGAACTGTGCGCCTTTCATATTTATACAATCTTTTAAAGTATTTTTGTTCCTTAGTGTAAGTGATATATATTTGTGATTTTTACTGCATCCCGTTATTCTTATGGCTTTGTGTGTGTGTGTGTGTGTGTGTGTGTGTGTGTGTGTGTGTGTGTGTGTGTGTGTGTGTGTGTGTGTGTGTTTTGTTTTTTTCATTTTGAATTCTATGCACGTTTGTCTTGGTTGAAATTGGGGCCCTGTTTGAGTTAGCAAGGTTTTTAAATTGTTTTAGAGAACTATTAGTAAAGTTTTCATGTATTCTTTCTGTTGTCCAAATGTAACGCTTGTAGGTGTCTTCAAGGCATCGAATTTACAGGATACCTTTGCACTGATAATACTTGTGTGTTGAGAAAAGGTCGTGTGGATTGAAAATAAAATTAGAATTTAGGGAGTCTTCGCTGTGGGAGTGGTTGGTAAAAGAAGGAAACAGGTTGGTGGGTTTAAGATTCCTGTATGTCTGGAGTGGAAAGGGTGATGGTTGACTTGGTTGTCGTAGGCAATTTTCTTGTGAGTTTAAGTCCAGTTGAAGATATTCTGCTACTTGTTGGAATTTGGAGTGTTGTAAAGCTGGTGCTTCATGTGACCTAATAATACATGTAAATCTCTCTTTCTCTCTCTCTCTCTCTCTCTCTGCATATCTACAGATCTATCTATCTATATCTATCTACCTATCTATCTATCTGTCTACTGCCAGACGCCTTAATCCCATACGGGTTGGCCACAAACAAATCGCCTCCACGTCACCCTGTCCCCAGCCATTTCACTGCCCTACTCCCAATTCACACCCGCCTCTCTCATATGCCTCTCCACTCCATCCCTCCATCTCATCCTTGGCCTTCCCTTCCCACTGTCCACCTCCACCTTACTCACATACACCCTCCTCGTCAGTCTCTCACTCTCCATCCTCTCCACATGGCCAAACCACCTCAGTGTGTTTTTCCTAACGCTTCCTATCACATCCACATCCACATCCACACCACAACACTCCTTCACATCCTCATTCGTCAGTCTGTCTCTCCATGTGACTCCACAGTCTCCTCTCAAATAACTCATTTCCACTGCTCTCACTCTTGACTTGTGTCCCTCAAACAACGTCCAAGCTTCACTTCCATATGTTAGAGTTGGTATCACAATACTGTCATGTAATAACTTTTTCATTGCCATGCTCACTTCCCTGTTCCTTATCACTGCCTTCAAGGAACCAACAACTTTTCTTCCTTGCTGTACCCTTTCAAGCACTTCACCCTCAAGAATTCCATCCTTACTCACACTCCCCAAGTACTTAAACGTACTCACGTTTTCCATTTCCTCATCATCCAACCTCACTGTACTTTCACTGCCTTCACCACTCTCGAAGACCATAACTTTACTCTTCCCTACATTCACCTTTAGATTCCGTTTCTTACACACTCTCCCAAACTCATCCACCAAGCCTTGCAGCTCCCCTTCGTCTTCACTTAACAACACAGTATCATCTGCAAACAACAGTACAGAGAGTTTCCAAACACTGCCCTCTCTCATTAGGGTCACTCCAACATCCACTGCCCTACATTATATCTCTTTTATAACTCCACCCATATACAGATTGAACAACCGTGGAGACATGACACATCCCTGTTTCAACCCAACCTTTAGATAGAAAAACTCACTCAATTCACTATCCACAAGGCGTATATCCACTTCTGTATATAATATATATATATATATATATATATATATATATATACACGCACACACAATAAGAAAACATCAGGAAATGTCAAGCATTTGTACCCAAACGTTGCCTCTCCAATCTTTTCTCTCTTCTTTGAGTTCATGTTGGTGTTTTGCGATTCTTACCAACACATGCTGCCTCGCCCCGACGCCTTTGTTATTCAGCCAACTGACTATAAAACTGCATCGAACATACAGTACCTGCGCCTGTTACCTCGAGACACATTTTTTTTTCATAATCTATTTACGATTATTTTTTTGCCTATATAATGTAAAAGAAAAAAAAACGGGCGGTTAACCACATGTAGACGGTGCAAACCCTCCACACACCAAGAAAACAATCCCATTACAGGCACCTGTTTTGTCTTCAAGTGTAGTTACTGAAATGAGCAAGTTCGATTCAAACGAGCCATTTAGCCTGTTTGTTCTGTGATTCGTTCGTTTCATATGAGCAATAATACAAACATGTACACCTAAACAAACCCCAGGAATAACCACATGTGCACTGTCACGAATCAATTCGCGACATTTCCCTTTTGTGAGAAGCCACGAACTATTAGTGGAAAACTCACTGTTTATCGTTCAGTTAACCGCTCATTCGGACGGAAGCTTTGTCAAATCAATTTTTCAGTGTCATACGTTATCGTCTTTGCGTGAGACATTAGTGCTTCCGCCGAGCGATTTGTTTTGGGCCCGTTTCGCTCACTTGACCGTTAGATAAATGCGGCCTACTGCTCCCCTTTTGTTCCCACGACTTACGCAGTCTAGTTGTTGCTTTGACGGAGGGAGGTCCTGTGCTCCAGAAGTGTGAGAGGTCAGCTAGCACCCAAGCTCCACAGAGTACAGTTTCTCCAAACTCCCACCCCTTGGTGATACAAAGCATTCATCGTTCAGTATTTCCTTTTGTTTTCCTAGTCTTAAGAGTTTAATTAAGGTGTTTTTTCCTAGGCGTAAGTATTTAGCTTTTGTGTGAGTGAGTGAGTGCGTCTCATTGATTTGATTTGAAATGTAACGTTAAATTTATTTTTTGTAATCAATAAATTTAACAGTTCTTTTTCTTGAGCTTAATGTAAAGTAAAATCTTGTTTCATTTCTCCAAATTAAGCTTATTTCCCACATAGCTCCTAGCTTGCATAGACGTTTTACTATTCATAACTGGTACTTAGACCAGTCTTGTATTAACTTAAAATCCGTTGTGCCAGATAGGAGTTAAGCATCGGCAAGAACCTGATGTTAGTATTAGTTATTTATTGTCAGGGGTTAAGTAACTTTCTCCAGAGGCTAACAGTACTAATTCAGCATTTGTGAGTAATTAGTCTCTGATGTGTACTGTTGAGAAAGTTTATAAATTCTCGTTCTTAGAGAATCGTGCACAAGTCAGCTTAAAGTAATCGTTGCTTGATGTAGCAAGACAATCATTGTCACTGCTGCTTAATATTATTGAATATTAATATCAATTAAATAATATTTAAGCATTTATTTTAAAAACACCGTGATATTCTAAAAACCCCGTGACAATTGGCGACCTCATTCCAGGATATTAACTCCTAGCTCTAAAGCTATTCACGAGATAGTGCTCACTCATTCACATTTAGGTATTTATAATTAAAGTTTATAGGCACAAGTTTACTGGGGGTTACCGTTGATTTAGCAAGTGAATTTTTGCTTTATTAATCAATAGAGTTTTTAATTCTAGTTTATTCTTGGTAACGCCAGACGATTTTATTCGCTCCTGGGAAGTCGCCGTATCCATTGTGTTTATTATTGAGTCTTCTCAGTCATTTACATTTTTGATTTATTCTTTGCCAGTTAACTAGATAAGACTGGTCACCATTAGCTTGTGTCTGTATTCTTTATTTGTGTTATTAGCATTTGTTTGCGAAGCAGTCAGTACTCAGTTTCGGTTTGCTTAGTAAATTAGCGCCATGGCTACCCCCATATTTTTACAGGAAGCCAAAGATATGGGTCTTACAGACCCAACCGAAATTAAAGAGTATATACTCTCACGGCATAATCAGGAGCAGCAGCGCGAGAATGATGCCTGTGAAGAGCGTAAGATTCAGCGCGAATACGAGCGAGAACAGCGCGAATACGAGCGAGAACAGCGCGAATACGATCGTGAACAACGAGACAGAGAACGAGAACACGAACGTGCCGAGCGAGAAGCACGCGAAAAACATGAACTTGAAGTGCTGAAGCTCAAGCGAGATTCCTTGGCTTCAGACACGTCTGGTGCAGTTGGTCCAAGCTCCACGAGCGTTTCCCCTGCACATGTCCTGGCGACCCCACGCATCAAGCTTCCTTCATACAAGGAAAGCGAGCGAATCGAGCCGTACATAGCTCGTTTTGAGGACATGGCAGACATGTATCAACTGGATGAGGCAGCTAAGCGGCTTCAGTTTCTTAGCCTATTTGAGGGCCCTGCCCTCGATATTCTCCACAGAATTCGTGGAGACAATCTCACATATGAGATGATGAAAGCTGCACTCATTAAGGCGTATGGTCTCACAGTAGACGACGCCAAAGTTCAGTTCATGCGAGCTCGTCTCCAAGACAAGGAGACAGCTGTTCAGTTCCTTGATCGTCTCACAGCTTACTTAAATGAGTGGATGGAGAAAGATGAAACTCCTTCCACGTGTGAGGGGATAATTGACCTTATGCTGCGTATGCAGCTAGAGAGGTCGTGGCCTGCTGAGCTCATAGCACAGCTTAAGATCTGCCAGGTGAAAGATGCCAGCCAAATGGCAGAGAAGGCTGAAGCATTCTTTACTGCATACGGGTATCAAACTCATAAGCAGCAAAACACCTGGAACAGAAAACCTGATAAATCTGGGAAACCGTATCAGATTGAACCCCAGCAAAAAGGCCATTCTCAGAATAATGGCCAAGGTCCAAAACCGCAGTGGAACGACCAGGGGCAAAACACTCAGAAACCTGAGTGGAAGAGGTACAACAGGTACCCTAATCAGCAGCAGTATCAGCCACGCAATCGACCGTCGGGACAAACTTTTTCACCACCAGCTCAAAAGAGGCAGGAAGTGAATGCAGCCTTCATTCCTCAGCAGCAGCACGGTGGTCACGTCCCTACCAGTATGGGTACTTCCCCACAGTTCACTAGTCCCACAGTGACAGTGAACCCCCCTCCACAGATGGCCAATGTTCCATCTTCTCAAGGCACAATGTTTGCCGCATCAATTCAGCAACCTCATGAGTGGCTAGCTGCTTCCTCCACAGGCCCTCCCACAGATGACAGTACCTTCCTTGTTCAGCCAGGGTTTATGGGAGGCATTCCTGTGAAGGTCCTGAGAGACAATGGTTCCTCACGTTGCTCTGTTAAGCAGAGTTTAGTTCGGCCTGAGCAGTATACAGGTCGACAGATCCATGCAAACCTTATTGATGGATCAGTGAGATTGTTCCCTGAGGCATGTATCCAGGTGGCATCTCCATTTTATACTGGTACGACACTTGCAGTTGTCATGCCAGAACCTTTATTTGAACTCATTATCGGCAACATTAATGGTGTCAAGGAGAGTTGCACCGAACATGACGCTACTCAGACTTCGGCTGCTGCGGTAACACGAGCCATGACTGAGGCTCCAAACTGTGTCACCCCAGTGATCATTGAATCGCCGCAAGATCTGATGTGTAGTCAACTTGTTGTGCAAGAACAACATTCTGACCCGACACTTGCTGCCGTGCGGAACAAACAAAAGGGTCGAGTGATAAAGTATTCATGGGGAGGTCGAGCCAAGTTCCTTCGCAAACAAGGACGGCTCTACCGTGAGTCACGAACACCCGAGGGCGAGGCTCGACTGCAGTTTGTCGTTCCCGCCAAGTACCGCCCAGCAGTGTTACAATGGGGTCATTGTTCAGCCTCAGGAGGTCACATGGGCAAAAGGAAGACCCAGGGCCGTATCCGAGCTGACTTTTTCTGGCCAGGGATGGGACGGGACATAGATAGTTTTGTCCGTTCCTGCAGTGTGTGCCAAAGTATCACCACTAATCAGGGACATGCCCTTCCTGTGCCATTTGTGACCACACCTGAAATCTCCGAGACAGTTGAGAGACGGGGTAGTGGTGAAGTGGGTGCAGACCTGACGTCTCGCCCATTGGCCCCACAGGACACAGTATGTCCAGGGCCTGTACATACATATTATGTACCGTAGGTTAAGGGGGAAGTGAGAACTCCGCAAAGGTGACTTGAGGCTATGGAAGACCCAAGTTTGCACAAGGATTCTCAGCTCCCCGATACTAATATAAGTACTGTAGGTTAAGGGGGAAGTTCGAGAGAACTCCGCAAAGGCGACTTGAGGCTATGGAAGACCCAAGTTTGCACAAGGATTCTCAGCTCCCCAATACTAATATAAGTACTGTAGGTTAAGGGGGAAGTGAGAACTCCGCAAAGGCGACTTGAGGCTACGGAAGACCCAAGTTTGCACAAGGATTCTCAGCTTCCCGATACTAATATAAGTACTGTAGGTTAAGGGGGAGTTCGAGAGAGAACTCCGCAGAGGCGACTCGAGGCTATGGAAGACCCGAGTTTGCACAAGGATTCTCAGCTCCCCGATACTAATATAAGCACTGTAGGTTAAGGGGGAAGTGAGAACTCTGCAGAGGCGACTTGAGGCTATGGAAGACCCGAGTTTGCACAAGGATTCTCAGCTTCCCGATATTAATATAAGAACTGTAGGTTAAGGCACAGGTTGAGGACCCGTGTGCAGTTTGAGGCTATGGAAGACCCGAGTTTGCACAGGGATTCTCAACTTGTCGAAACTAATCATGTGCTATAATTAATAGCGACCTCGAATGTACGAAGCTTAGGCTGTCACTCGTATTTTTCAGCCAGAGCGTACTTTTCGTAGCATATACTGATTGCTAGACAGAGAGAGTAATTGTAACTTAATAAGAATTTTGTCTCATTGACACTTTTGATGCTCCACCTTAATTGGTTTTGCAGGTTTAGCAATGGGTGTAGCAGTTTTGCTGTGCAGGCCAGATGATCGTCTGCCGCACGCTGCCGCCTCTTCTCCTCTGCCTTCGTCGTTGCCATATTATTTACTGTGTCATTTTACACATAGGTACAGTCACACTACAACTGTCACACCTACACCATGTATTACATACACCACGCTACACAACAATTAGTTGTCAGTGTAAATGTAGCGTATTTTCGCTCCGTTGACCTGAGTACAGGATTTTCACCGTCGTCACGGAGTTTTTCCCTCAAGCTTGCTTCTATTAACGTAAATACGAGGTTTTTTCGCTCACTGGCGACTGTGACTTTCTCCTGTAGCAGGATAGCACACACACCACAGTGTGAATCTTGTGTGAATGACTTAGGATGCGTACATATATATATATATCCACAAATTTTTTCCCATAAGGAAAAAATTTAATTTTGTAGGGGCGTAATGTCACGAATCAATTCGCGACATTTTCCTTTTGTGAGAAGCCACGAACTATTAGTGGAAAACTCACTGTTTATCGTTCAGTTAACCGCTCATTCGGACGGAAGCTTTGTCAAATCAATTTTTCAGTGTCATACGTTATCATCTTTGCGTGAGACATTAGTGCTTCCGCCGAGTGATTTGTTTTGGGCGCGTTTCGCTCACTTGACCGTTAGATAAATGCGGCCTACTGCTCCCCTTTTGTTCCCACGACTTACGCAGTCTAGTTGTTGCTTTGACGGAGAGAGGTCCTGTGCTCCAGAAGTGTGAGAGGTCAGCTAGCACCCAAGCTCCACAGAGTACATTTTCTCCAAACTCCCACCCCTTGGTGATACAAAGCATTCATCGTTCAGTATTTCCTTTTGTTTTCCTAGTCTTAAGAGTTTAATTAAGGTGTTTTTTCCTAGGCTTAAGTATTTAGCTTTTGTGTGAGTGAGTGAGTGCGTCTCATTGATTTGATTTGAAATGTAACATTAAATTTATTTTTTGTAATCAATAAATTTAACAGTTCTTTTTCTTGAGCTTAATGTAAAGTAAAATCTTGTTTCATTTCTCCAAATTAAGCTTATTTCCAACATAGCTCCTAGCTTGCATAGACGTTTTGCTACTCATAACTGGTACTTAGACCAGTCTTGTATTAACTTAAAATCCGTTGTGCCAGATAGGAGTTAAGTATCGGCAAGAACCTGATGTTAGTATTAGTTATTTATTGTCAGGGGTGAAGTAACTTTCTCCAGAGGCTAACAGTACTAATTCAGCATTTGTGAGTAATTAGTCTCTGCTGTGTACTGTTGAGAAAGTTTATAAATTCTCGTTCTTAGAGAATCGTGCACAAGTCAGCTTAAAGTAATCGTTGCTTGATGTAGCAAGACAATCATTGTCACTGCTCCTTAATATTATTGAATATTAATATCAATTAAATAATATTTAAGCATTTATTTTAAAAACACCGTAATATTTTAAAAACCCCGTGACATGCACCCAAATGTTACCCTTCTAGCTTTTTATCATTTTTTCTTTAATACCTAATATTAGCCAGAATATTATCATTGTAATGGATTTGTACTCAAATATTTTCAGTAACTGAAGAAGGAAGGGTCGTTATATTTTTTTGCCATCAAAAACAAGTTTGTAATGTTTGTTATTGTTTGTTATTATCTTACACACATTCTAATGAATCTGAAACTATTACTCCAATACCATTTGTGATAAAAGCCTGGTAGCATAGTAAATGTGACAGTCACGTAATGTTACCCAAGTAAAAGTAGGAACAGCAATAATTAACGTGAAGGATCCCATGCTATTTGTGTCAGCTGATATTTAGCGTATTTGGGGCAGAAGTTGTGTGTGGATGTAATGCTAAGTACCGTTAATTAAGCCATAAACACAGATACTGTTGATCTAATGCATGACTGCCAGTGGGGGTTAAATGTTCCTTGTTTCAGTCGGGCTATTATTAAAGGCATCAACAGTTAAACAACGGTCGCCTTTAGTACCAAAAATAAAACTTCTTCGGACAGGTTAAGCCCAAACGGTGTAGTCAATCACCAGAGAATTTCAAAAGAACATCCAAGTGTGTGACATGTAGGTTACTCTGACACAACTACCTTTACGAATATGGGCTTCCATTCAACAAGGAAGCCACAACCATGTTATTAACCTTGCTGGAAAAGTTATTAATAATCATTATAAAGGTAATTAAGAAAGTTCAATTGCACTTGACAATGGCAAACCCAAGAAAGCTCCTTCATAGATGAAAAAACTGTTAAGGATTTAAAAACAAGTACAGGAAGTTTCGAGGTCAACCTGTTTTGCAGAAACTGTGTGCATTGTACAGTTCAGCGTGATTAACAAACGCTAAGGAAAAAATAAAATGTTTGGAAACAAACCGTAGACAGTAGTAATTAACTCATTTGACTGACTAATAGCTCACCAAGAAATAAAACTTGTAAATCTATTCACCAAATAACTCCCATCCTCTCCCGCCAGCCAGTGCAGTACCTGTGGAGTGAACACGTTGAGGTAGAGACAATCCTCTTGGCCCAGTACTGTAGGCTGGCCTCGGGTGACTGATGCAAAGGGTATCTGCAGGCAGGGGCTGGGTTGGTGCCTTCTCTCCCTTACACCATCCCACCCTGACGACGGCACGGGAGGCTGAACAACAGAGAGAAAAAAGTTAGATCTTGGAGGGAAAGAGAAAGGAGAGATTAATCCACTGTCTGTGTAATAGTACTGGTGGTGGTGGTAGTAGTAGTAGTAGTAGTAGTACCAACTGTAACAACAACATTATGTTGTTGATGCAACTCCATTCTCATCTGGTACTGAACCCAGTGGATTGCAGGAAACCAGTCACTACAGCCGGTCGTTCCCAGAAGTTCTTCGTTGAGATTAAGTTGAAGGACTATCTTGGCTGTGACTGTGTGATGCATTTGGTATGGAAAGTATACTTTTGGGGGTGGAGAATGAGGCTGCTTTTGCAGTGTGGCCATAGTGGATTATTTTAAATTGTACTGTATTTGGTACTTGCACTGTAGCAGGGAAGTGTGGTGACTATATCACAGCCTGACTAGGTGTACTTGTGTATTTTTGGGTAGGGTAGTTTCTGACAGGCATATGTCTGGTGTTGGTTCATGAACGATGTTGTTTGGCTGGAGGTTTTGGGTGGCTGCAGTGTCTACCTGCATGTGTTTATGGATGTGTTTGTGAGGTATGGTGCTGGGTGGAGAAGGAGGGATGTTGCTGAGATGAGTGAAGTGTCTTCTAATGTGTCGATCTGATCTGACCTTGAAGTCCGAGAAAGCAGATCGGTGGCCTGACGTTTGACCTGACTTACACTTTCCTAACCTCGAACCTGAAGAATCTGAGGAGTGACCTGATCTTTGACCTGAGAACCTGTAAATTACCTTACATATTAGGAGAGATAGCATGACCTCATCTATCATCTGATTTGACCTCTCCTGACCTTGAACCTGAGGAGGAAATGACAGACCAGATCTTTGACCTGATCTAACTTATACCTGAGAGAGAAGATGGGTGACCTGACCTTTGATTGGACTCACCCTGCTCTGACATTAAATCTGAGGGAGAAGAATGACCTGACTTTTGACAATGACTTAATCTAACATGACCTTTAACCTGACAGCCAGACCTGACATTTGACCTGCCAGCCTTTACTGACCTTGAACCTGAGAGGGCCGATGGGCGGTTTGGCATAAGGGATGGAGTAGTAGGAGTAGAAGTTGCGTCCGTCAATGGACCTCTCGAGCACCCCGGACACCAGGCCCTGTTGCGTGGACACAATGGGGCTCGAACTCTGGTTCTCTCCACTCACCAACACCGCGCCAGCCAATACCAGCAGGACCACACCATCCATCATCCCGTACCTTGGAACTACTGGTGTAATACCACGTCCACTTTAGTAGTAGTAGTAGTAGTAGTAGTAGTAGTAGTAGTAGCAGTAGTAGTAGTAGTACAGTGATACAGGTGCTAGTAGTAGTAGTGCAGTGTTGCAGGTGATACTGTAGTTGTAGTAGTACAGTGTTGCAGGTAGTAGTTGTAGTAGTATAGTGTTGCAGGTAGTAGTTGTAGTAGTACAGTGTTGCAGGTGGTAGTGGTATTAGTAGTAATGGTAGCAGTAGTAGTAGTTGTAGTGGTACAGTGTTGTAGGTGGTAGTTGTGGTAGTACAGTGTTGCAGGTGGTGGTAGTAATACTAGTAGTAGCAGTAGTACAGTGTTGCAGGTGGTCGTTGTAGTAGTTCAGGTGGTAGTTGTAGTAGTTCAGTGTTGCAGGTGGTAGTTGTAGTAGTACAGTGTTGCAGGTGGTAGTAGATGTAGTACAGTGTTGCAGCTGGTAGTTGTAGCAGTACAGTGTTGAAGGTAGTAGTAGTAGTAATAACAGTAGCAATAGCGGTGGTATGGTAGTGGTGGTGGTGGCGGTGGTTAGTGGTGGTAGTGGTAATGGTTAGTTGTGATGATGGTGTTGATGGTGGTTAGTGGTGGTGGTGGTATTGTGGTGGTCAGTGGAGGTGGTGGTGGTGGTTAGTAATAATGGTGGTGGTGGGGCTTAGTGGTGGTAGTGGCGGTAGTTAGTGGTGGTGGTGGTACTGTGGTGGTTAGTTGTGGTGGTGGTGGGGGTCAGTGGTAATGGTGGTGGTGGTGTTTAGCGGTGGTAGTGGCGGTAGTCAGTGGTGGTGGCAGAGGTGGTGGTTAGTGGTGATGGTGATGGTGGTTATTGATGGTAGTGGCGGTGGTTAGTAGTGGTAGCGGTGGTGATTAGTGCTGGTAGCGGAGATGGATAGTGGTGGTAGCGGTGGTGGTTAATGGTGGTAGTGGTGGTGGCAGTGGTAGTTAATGGTGGTAGTGGTGGTGGCAGTGGTAGTTAATGGTGGTGGTGGTTAGTGGTTGTAGTGGTGGTGGTTATTGGTGGTAGCGGTGGTTGTGTTGGTAGTGGTGGTAGCGGTAGTGGTTAGTGGTGGTATTGGTGGTAGAGGTGGTGGTTAATAGTGGTGGTTAGTGGTGGTGGTAGCAGTGGCGGTTAGTGGTGGTGGTAGCAGTGGCGGTTAGTGGTGGTAGCCGTGGGGGTTAGTGGTGGTAGCGGTGGTGGATATTGGTGGTTGCGGTGGTGGTTAGTGGTGGTAGTGGTGGTAGCGGTGATGGTGGTGGTTAATAGTGGCAATGGTGGTGGTTACTGGTGGTAATAGTTGTGGTTAGTGGTGGTAGTGGTGGTGGTAATGGTGGTGGTAGTAGTGGTGGTTGGTGGTGGTAGTGGTGGTGATAACGATGGTGGCAGTGGTGGTGGTTATTGGTGGTTAGTGGTAGAAGTGGTGATGGTTATTGATGGTTAGTGGTAGTAGTGGTGGTGGTTTGTGGTAGTAGCGGTGGTGGTTAATGGTAGTAGTGGTGATGTAACGTGGTGATGTTGGTGATGGTTAGTGGTTGTGTTGGTGATGGTTAGTGGTGACAGTAGTGGTGGCTAGTGGTGGTGATGGTAGCGGTGGTGGTTAGTGGTGGTAGCAGTGGTGGTGGTGGTAACGGCGGTGGTTAGAGGTGGCAGTGGTGGTTGCGGTGGTGGTTAGCGGTGACAGGGTAGTGGCTAGTGGTGTCAGTGATGGTGGTTAGTAGTTGTAGTGGTAGTTGTTGTTGTAGCAGTAGTGGTGGTGGTGGTGGCAGCAGTAGTAGTACTAGTAGTAGCAGTAATGCAAGTAACATTAATAGTAACAGCAGTAGTAGTAACAGTCGTAAATAGCAGTAGTGTTGTTGTTGTTGTTGGTAGTGGTTGTTGTAGTAGTAGTAGTAGTAGTATTAGTAGTAGTAGTAGTCGCAACCTCAGGCTGGGTCATATTGGTGCCACCACATGAAGACATCCCTCTCCAGCACTCTAACACTGTCATAGTTCATAGTTGTAAATAGTATTATAGTGCAGGTAATGTCATACGATACTATTGAGGTGAGATGAAAATCCTGGCAGCCTGAGAGTGTTAATACTGACACCTTTCCTTATTCGATGCATCCCTTGGCGATTTCCCACACTCACGACCCTAGTATCATGGGAAAAAAAAAAAAATCTCGAGTAATGCTATTGGTATGACGAAGTCAGACGAACGCATTCAAACCCGTCGGCGCACTAGCAGGCAAGCGATGCCGAACATATCGTACCACACACACACACACACACACACACCTGTGTTTCCACATTCAAGGAAATGATCCTTTTCTAGGAAATCCGGAGTCAACAAGGGTGAGTTTCAGGAAACAGCAATTCTAAGGAAATTCTATGGAAATCAAGGCAAAAGAGTAAGAAATTTAGAAAAAATAGACAAAAATAATTTTTATAAAATTTACTAGTGCAAGTTAAATTCATTGTTACATGTTTGGATTTATTTGTGTTACCAAAAGCTGCTGGAAAGGCCTTCAATCCCAAACAATCCCTGGTACCAATCCCGGTTTGATAATATTGACCACTTCGATTTTCTTTCCTGTCTGTCCAAAAGTGGACTAAAAATGGACTTACATGATGATGATGATGATGATGGTACTGCTACCATGTATTTGTTTCTAAATGAGTGAATATATTTACACAAGCGAGTTTCAGCTTCACTCAGAAAAGTGTGTCAGCAAGATACGGGACGTACGAAGACATGTAGGCTTTCCCACCAACCAATTTCCTCAACCTCTGCTCTTTAGAAAGCGCTTATATTTATTTTTCAAATGTCATTATATATCAACAGTAATTTCTAGAAGAGATTACTGTAATGCAAGTTGTTTTAGGGTCGGCTTTCCGTCCCTCTAACGCCTAGTGTGCAGCTGGGTTCCCTTTCTAGACCAGAGCTTAGACAAATAAGAGAGAGGCAGGACACAAAAACTCAAGGCAACAACCTTACACGTGTATTGCTAAATTCTACAAGTGGAACGGGTAGATGTCACAAGAGTAATTATACTGAGCAATTATAATCCTAAGGCCTAGATTATGGGTGTTAGTATCGCACAGGATACTACTTAGGACAAGATCGGGTAAGGTGAATAGCACCACAATCACGAGTCTTAGGGCAGTGGAGCTATTATTTGGGAAAGTCTAGGTTCTGTATATCGGGTGGAGTTCGTGGCACTGTTTTCACTGCTGGCAGTCTAATTGGCTTGTCTGTCGTGTCGTTAATGATTGTTCTTGCACTGGGGCCTCCATATGATCTTAAGGTGAGGCTGTGTCACTATATGGTAGCGGGTTCCCTTAGACAGACATTTATTTCACTAACCCTGCCGTATTCACTGTTTCACTGTTATCTTAACTTATTCCACCACTCTTTTATATCACTACTGATGCTTTCTCACTGACTTTCCATATTCTGATAACTCACTGTTCTGCCCTTACTTCACTGTATCACGGACACTGTGCTCTCACTGTCACTCACTTTCGGGAGTGGGCGTAATGGCGGTCAGGTACAAGGGTGGCAGGGATGGCTCAGCCTTACTACTGACGGGGCTGAGTTCCGCCAGGGGCGTCTGTATTCAGAGGCCACGGGATCATGCGTAGGGGCATCCTCTCTTGTCTGGGGCTGCTGGTGGCGAAGGGTCCCGCACTCTCGGGGCTTGGGGTGGGAGTCTGGCCCTCGGGGCTGGGGCTGAACAGCTGCCTGAACCTCTCGCTCAGGCGCCTGATGGTGGATGAAGATCTCCGGTGTCAGGGTGTAGGGATGTCCCGCCTGGGGGCCCTGTGGACAGTCTGGAGGTCCCATGGGCTGCAGTCTCCGGCAGTTGGGGACGCTGTCAGGAGTGGGATGCGGCATCAGCCTACATTGGGGTCCATCAGGCGAGTCCTCTCAGGAACCGGCTGCAGTGAGAAGGGCCCAGTGGTAGTCACAGGGCCTCTCCAATACTCCTCCAGGCTGGGGTCTCCCTCCAGGTCGTAGTTTCGTGGGTAGGAGTCAGTGCCTGATGGAGGAGCAGCTACCGGCTGTCTCCTGCCGTAGGGCCCAGCTACTGGCTGTGGTCTTTTAGGGGCGTGGCTACCGGCCATCACTAAGGCCTGGCTACTGGCCGTGGCCTAGGGAAGGGAGCGACTACAGGCCGACTCAAAGGCACCTTCAGAGCGGCTACTGGCCGTCTTCTGACAAAGGTGGGAGCAGCTACCGGTCATCTCCCGCAGGAGGATCGAGTGGCTACAGGCCATCTCTTGAGGAGCATCTTCAGAGCGGCTAGCGGCCATCTCCTGACGAAGGCGGGAGCAGCTAGCGGCCATCTCCTGACGAAGGCGGGAGCAGCTAGCGGCCATCTCCTTATTACCTCCGGAGTGGCTGCAGGCCATCTCCCGTAGGAGGGTGGAGCGGCTACAGGCCATCTCTTGAGGGGCACCTTCAGAGAGGCTACCAGCCATCTCCTGACGAAGGTGGGAGCGGCTGCCGGCAATCTCCTTATCACCTCCAGAGCCGCTGCAGGCCGTCTCCTGTAGGAGGGTCAAGTGGCTACAGGCCATCTCGTTTAGGGCACCTTCAGAGCGGCTTCTGGCCATCTCCTGACGAAGGAAGAAGCAGCTACCGGCCGTCTTCTTATTACCTCCAGAGTGGCTGCAGCCCGTCTCCTGTAGGAGTGTCAAACAGCTACAGGCCATCTCATTTAGGGCAGCTTCAGAGTGGCTTCTGGCCATCTCCTGACGAAGGGAGAAGCGGCTATCGGCCGTCTCCTTATTACCTCCAGAGCGGCTGAAGGTCGTCTCCTGTAGGAGGGTTGAGTGGCTACCAGCTGTCTCAGGGGTGCTGACTGGAGCTAGAGTAATAGCCCCACCTCCTTGTTGTTGGTGGTCGGCTCGCCTGGAAGGTAGTGTCGCTTTCCTGCTATGGTGGCGGCGAGCGAGCTCCGGGTCATAGGGGCGCACAGCCCGGGCGGACTTATGTCCTTGTTGCCTGGAGTCAGGTCACGCTCTATTTGCCCCTCCATAGGCTCCTTCTGGGAATGTTGGGCTGTCCTCCGTGAGACTGCACTGCATTTTAATTACACCTATTAATTAATTATACACTTGTGTGGTGTGTGAGGACTGAATGTGTGTAACGATTGCGTTGGTATGAGGACTGGTGGTGTGTGAGGACTGTGGTGGTGTGTAAGGACTGTGTTGGTGTGAGGACTATGGTGGTACCAATCTTAAGTGGCGGTTTGGGTGGGGCACGAACCTCTGTACAGTGTTGCCACGTGTTTCATACCCGCTATGTGAACGGCTCTGATATATGTAATAGGCATCACAATAAGATAAACACATAAGAATATAATGGTAACGTGTGTATTATAATATATGAAAGAACAGTAAACTTACTATGCGTAAAATATTTATACGGCAATACAGAAACGTGGCATAAATACTTTACAGTGTTGCTTAAAAAAAAGTGGTCACTTTTATTGGCTGTTACCGTATTTCTGAGGTTGGTAATAATGTCACAATTATGATTATAAGATAATGTGGAGGAATATAAGTATAAATGTCAATTTCTTAGTAAAAAATAATAATACATTAAACCCTCGTGAGAGGCAACACTCACACACACTCAGTCCCACCAGGCCAGAGCTTCCTCTATCCTAGGCCTGTTTGGGGACACCTCTTAAAAAGAGACACGCCAAGATTTTTACCTCCTGGGTGGTGTGGAAATAAAGTCAAATTTACAATATGTACATTATAACGTAAAAGAAAATAACCAAAATGTATCCTAAAATACCACAGACGAGAGAGAGAGAGAGAGAGAGAGAGAGAGGGGGGGGGGGAAGGCAGACCAGGGGCAGTGTTGAGTGCAGCTGAGTGAGAGATGGAGGAAGGAAGGGAATGAAGGAGGGAGAGAGTGACTGAATGAAAACAAATCATGGCGCCACAATAGTGAGGTCATCTGGCGCCATATGTAAAACAATAATATTTTTAAATATAATTAGATATAAGAAAAACAAATTAAAGAAATGAAAGCACAAGTTTGTCACTTATAAAAGAAACAAAATTCCCAAGGGTGATGCACATCTCCCCCCAGGGGAGAGAGAGAGAGAGAGAGAGAGAGAGAGAGAGAGAGAGAGAGAAGGCAGGCCAGGGGCAGTGTTGAGTGCATTGTCAAGCTGCGGGAAAGATGAAGGGAGGGAAGGAAGGAGGGCGAGAATGATTCAATGAAAACAAATCGAGGAGCCGCAACACCGAGGTCATCTGGCGCCATATGGAAAACAATAATGTAATAAAGAAATAAAAGAACAAGTTTATAAGACATAAAAGAAATAAAATTCCCTAGGGTTACGCACATCTCCCCCCAGGAGAGAGAGAGAGAGAGAGAGAGAGAGAGAGAGAGAGAGAGAGAGAGAGAGAGGCATCGCTGGTATGGAAAACGTGGCAACACTGTACAGAGGTTCGTGCCCCACCCAAATCGCCAGTTAATAATGATATCACCATAGTGGTGTGTGAGGACTGTGTTGAAGTGTGAAATATAATTATTTGTGACAACAAAACAGATCCGATTTTCTCATGGACCCACTTCAGGTGTAACTAAAGAATGAAAAGCAGGCAGACTTTTATTATACAAATGGACTGCAAGTGAGAAAGGGGCGGGGAGAACAGGAAGTAGATAAAGCACAAGGCGGTAGATGTACAGTAGAAAAATGCTTGAAGAGGCAGAAGTATTGCATATTAGTTGTAATATTTCACATCTGCAGCTTTGTGCCTTACCTAACTCCTGTACTGTCGGTCCCTGAATTTTATAATATAGGTTTACCTGCTTCTTATTCCTTACATCTGAAGAAGGTCCTTGAGAAGGCTGAATCTGTTGTTCTCACAAATACATTATAAAGGTATTTCTAAATCTGAGTACTGTAAATTTAAACTGAAGGGCACAGAGAAATATTCAATTATATCGAATTACTCAACCGGCACAGTAGCCCTATAAGCTCATGCTACACTCCAAGGAGTATCCAGAGGAATGCAATAAAAAAATATTCAATTATGTGTAGTTATATCCAAAATATAATAATACAATAAATTAATGGTTATTCAGTGTGGCAGTCAACCCCTAAATACGTATACATTTGTCGGCGAACTGTCCTTTCAATGTCAGTTTCTTACTCATTTCCCACTGGTCAGTCACTGGCCTATCCCTACGACATTTGTCGGTCTTTTTGATATTTGGAAAATAACTGGACTGAAAGACGCAGCATCTCGTAGTGTTGACTGACAGTTTATGATCTTGGCTGTGCAACGTAGAGTGCGGCTTTCGTGGCTGTTCAGATAACACATGTGAAAACCAGGCCTTTTTTGTATAATCTCCAGCAAAAGTTCTATACCGCCCCTACATCACTGATCTCGAATACCAAATACTTCTTGGAGGCGTAACAAAATATACAGCTGCACCGATATGTAAATGTAAGGCTAGAAGAGTAAGGATTCGTTTTCCCTCTCTTTAATACATGATCAACGTAGTTACGAATAACTGAAAAATTGTAGTAGTACAACTTTTACTGGCGCCTGTTCATTATAATACATGAGAGTCTCTCCCCCC